>NW_027210253.1:0-89374 GCF_027789765.1 Dendropsophus ebraccatus | reverse complement strand
GCCGCATATCAGGTGGGTTTTCTCTGCCGGCTTAAGAGATACACGTGAAACTAAAGCCGATCCTGGGTGCCTAGGGTGCCTGTCATCCAATCCGCACTGAATTTCATTTCTAGCACATAGCCAAAAAATCGCCCCATTGACTTACATTGGAGTGCAGAAAAGGTCATTTTTTCTCGGTCCCTTTAAGAGGTAGGAGTTAAACAAGCTTAGGTCTGCGGTGCCCAGGGGGGACCCCATCCAGCCCGCACTGAGTTTCATTCCTACCACCTTAGGAAAAAAAGTCATTATTTTGAGGCTTAGAAGTCATTTCTGCAATTCCCATAGAAAATCAACGGCGTCTCTAATTCAATTGTGTGGAGCGCATATCAGGTGGGTTTTCTCTGCCGGCTTAAGAGATACACGTGAAACTAAAGCCGATCCTGGGTGCCTAGGGTGCCTGTCATCCAATCCGCACTGAATTTCATTTCTAGCACATAGCCAAAAAATCGCCCCATTGACTTACATTGGAGTGCAGAAAAGGTCATTTTTTCTCGGTCCCTTTAAGAGGTAGGAGTTAAACAAGCTTAGGTCTGCGGTGCCCAGGGGGGACCCCATCCAGCCCACACTGAGTTTCATTCCTACCACCTTAGGAAAAAAAGTCATTATTTTGAGGCTTAGAAGTCATTTCTGCAATTCCCATAGAAAATCAACGGCGTCTCTATTCAATTGTGTGGAGCGCATATCAGGTGGGTTTTCTCTGCCGGCTTAAGAGATACACGTGAAACTAAAGCCGATCCTGGGTGCCTAGGGTGCCTGTCATCCAATCCGCACTGAATTTCATTTCTAGCACATAGCCAAAAAATCGCCCCATTGACTTACATTGGAGTGCAGAAAAGGTCATTTTTTCTCGGTCCCTTTAAGAGGTAGGAGTTAAACAAGCTTAGGTCTGCGGTGCCCAGGGGGGACCCCATCCAGCCCGCACTGAGTTTCATTCCTACCACCTTAGGAAAAAAAGTCATTATTTTGAGGCTTAGAAGTCATTTCTGCAATTCCCATAGAAAATCAACGGCGTCTCTAATTCAATTGTGTGGAGCGCATATCAGGTGGGTTTTCTCTGCCGGCTTAAGAGATACACGTGAAACTAAAGCCGATCCTGGGTGCCTAGGGTGCCTGTCATCCAATCCGCACTGAATTTCATTTCTAGCACATAGCCAAAAAATCGCCCCATTGACTTACATTGGAGTGCAGAAAAGGTCATTTTTTCTCGGTCCCTTTAAGAGGTAGGAGTTAAACAAGCTTAGGTCTGCGGTGCCCAGGGGGGACCCCATCCAGCCCGCACTGAGTTTCATTCCTACCACCTTAGGAAAAAAAGTCATTATTTTGAGGCTTAGAAGTCATTTCTGCAATTCCCATAGAAAATCAACGGCGTCTCTAATTCAATTGTGTGGAGCGCATATCAGGTGGGTTTTCTCTGCCGGCTTAAGAGATACACGTGAAACTAAAGCCGATCCTGGGTGCCTAGGGTGCCTGTCATCCAATCCGCACTGAATTTCATTTCTAGCACATAGCCAAAAAATCGCCCCATTGACTTACATTGGAGTGCAGAAAAGGTCATTTTTTCTCGGTCCCTTTAAGAGGTAGGAGTTAAACAAGCTTAGGTCTGCGGTGCCCAGGGGGGACCCCATCCAGCCCGCACTGAGTTTCATTCCTACCACCTTAGGAAAAAAAGTCATTATTTTGAGGCTTAGAAGTCATTTCTGCAATTCCCATAGAAAATCAACGGCGTCTCTATTCAATTGTGTGGAGCGCATATCAGGTGGGTTTTCTCTGCCGGCTTAAGAGATACACGTGAAACTAAAGCCGATCCTGGGTGCCTAGGGTGCCTGTCATCCAATCCGCACTGAATTTCATTTCTAGCACATAGCCAAAAAATCGCCCCATTGACTTACATTGGAGTGCAGAAAAGGTCATTTTTTCTCGGTCCCTTTAAGAGGTAGGAGTTAAACAAGCTTAGGTCTGCGGTGCCCAGGGGGGACCCCATCCAGCCCGCACTGAGTTTCATTCCTACCACCTTAGGAAAAAAAGTCATTATTTTGAGGCTTAGAAGTCATTTCTGCAATTCCCATAGAAAATCAACGGCGTCTCTAATTCAATTGTGTGGAGCGCATATCAGGTGGGTTTTCTCTGCCGGCTTAAGAGATACACGTGAAACTAAAGCCGATCCTGGGTGCCTAGGGTGCCTGTCATCCAATCCGCACTGAATTTCATTTCTAGCACATAGCCAAAAAATCGCCCCATTGACTTACATTGGAGTGCAGAAAAGGTCATTTTTTCTCGGTCCCTTTAAGAGGTAGGAGTTAAACAAGCTTAGGTCTGCGGTGCCCAGGGGGGACCCCATCCAGCCCGCACTGAGTTTCATTCCTACCACCTTAGGAAAAAAAGTCATTATTTTGAGGCTTAGAAGTCATTTCTGCAATTCCCATAGAAAATCAACTGGCGTCTCTATTCAATTGTGTGGAGCGCATATCAGGTGGGATTTTCTCTGCCGGCTTAAGAGATACACGTGAAACTAAAGCCGATCCTGGGTGCCTAGGGTGCCTGTCATCCAATCCGCACTGAATTTCATTTCTAGCACATAGCCAAAAAATCGCCCCATTGACTTACATTGGAGTGCAGAAAAGGTCATTTTTTCTCGGTCCCTTTAAGAGGTAGGAGTTAAACAAGCTTAGGTCTGCGGTGCCCAGGGGGGACCCCATCCAGCCCACACTGAGTTTCATTCCTACCACCTTAGGAAAAAAAGTCATTATTTTGAGGCTTAGAAGTCATTTCTGCAATTCCCATAGAAAATCAACGGCGTCTCTATTCAATTGTGTGGAGCGCATATCAGGTGGATTTTCTCTGCCGGCTTAAGAGATACACGTGAAACTAAAGCCGATCCTGGGTGCCTAGGGTGCCTGTCATCCAATCCGCACTGAATTTCATTTCTAGCACATAGCCAAAAAATCGCCCCATTGACTTACATTGGAGTGCAGAAAAGGTCATTTTTTCTCGGTCCCTTTAAGAGGTAGGAGTTAAACAAGCTTAGGTCTGCGGTGCCCAGGGGGGACCCCATCCAGCCCGCACTGAGTTTCATTCCTACCACCTTAGGAAAAAAAGTCATTATTTTGAGGCTTAGAAGTCATTTCTGCAATTCCCATAGAAAATCAACGGCGTCTCTAATTCAATTGTGTGGAGCGCATATCAGGTGGGTTTTCTCTGCCGGCTTAAGAGATACACGTGAAACTAAAGCCGATCCTGGGTGCCTAGGGTGCCTGTCATCCAATCCGCACTGAATTTCATTTCTAGCACATAGCCAAAAAATCGCCCCATTGACTTACATTGGAGTGCAGAAAAGGTCATTTTTTCTCGGTCCCTTTAAGAGGTAGGAGTTAAACAAGCTTAGGTCTGCGGTGCCCAGGGGGGACCCCATCCAGCCCGCACTGAGTTTCATTCCTACCACCTTAGGAAAAAAAGTCATTATTTTGAGGCTTAGAAGTCATTTCTGCAATTCCCATAGAAAATCAACGGCGTCTCTATTCAATTGTGTGGAGCGCATATCAGGTGGGTTTTCTCTGCCGGCTTAAGAGATACACGTGAAACTAAAGCCGATCCTGGGTGCCTAGGGTGCCTGTCATCCAATCCGCACTGAATTTCATTTCTAGCACATAGCCAAAAAATCGCCCCATTGACTTACATTGGAGTGCAGAAAAGGTCATTTTTTCTCGGTCCCTTTAAGAGGTAGGAGTTAAACAAGCTTAGGTCTGCGGTGCCCAGGGGGGACCCCATCCAGCCCGCACTGAGTTTCATTCCTACCACCTTAGGAAAAAAAGTCATTATTTTGAGGCTTAGAAGTCATTTCTGCAATTCCCATAGAAAATCAACGGCGTCTCTAATTCAATTGTGTGGAGCGCATATCAGGTGGGTTTTCTCTGCCGGCTTAAGAGATACACGTGAAACTAAAGCCGATCCTGGGTGCCTAGGGTGCCTGTCATCCAATCCGCACTGAATTTCATTTCTAGCACATATCCAAAAAATCGCCCCATTGACTTACATTGGAGTGCAGAAAAGGTCATTTTTTCTCGGTCCCTTTAAGAGGTAGGAGTTAAACAAGCTTAGGTCTGCGGTGCCCAGGGGGGACCCCATCCAGCCCGCACTGAGTTTCATTCCTACCACCTTAGGAAAAAAAGTCATTATTTTGAGGCTTAGAAGTCATTTCTGCAATTCCCATAGAAAATCAACGTTCTTGCAGTCCTAAGGCGGCACACCATGGGTTAAGTCTAGGATCCCGAGTGCAAGGCAGAAGAGACATGCTCAGCAGTATCCAATCAAAAAAGGACACATGGTATAAGAGGCCGGATCAACCACACCAACACAGAGTTTTTTTCCTTCTGCAAGTAGGAAGAGACAATTATGTGTTTTTGCACTTAATTTACACTTGTTTCTTTGTGTTTTTTTTCAGATTTGCCTGAGCAGTGTTTGCTGGCACAACGCATGTTTCAGACTTGGAGACCAGGCTACAGTGTTGCAGTCTGCCTTGATCTGTCATGCCCTGGATGGGATCTAGAGTTGGACTCAGGACTATAATATATGGTTCTCCAATCTCTTTTTCGATCCCTGTCCGCACAGTCCTCCCGGAGATGACCTGACCTGCAGATGACCTGATATGCGGAGGACCTAATGTGCGGACCACCATACATTCATTTGGTGCATGGTTCCTGTCTACCTACTCCGTCCTCTGGGGATGAATGGGACAGGACCTACATGCCGCGGGACAAGTCCTCCCGGTGATGACCTGACATGCAGATGACCCGATATGCGGAGGACCTAATGTGCGGACCACCTTACATTCATTTGATGCATGGTTCCTGTCTACCTACTCCGTCCTCTGGGGATGAATGGGACAGGACCTACATGCCGCGGGACAAGTCCTCCCGGTGATGACCTGACATGCAGATGACCTGATATGCGGAGGACCTAAGGTACGGACCACCATACATTCATTTGATGCATGGCTCCTGTCTACCTACTACGTCCTCTGGGAGGACCTACATGCCGCGGGACATGGTGAGTGTATAACACCTATCAGGTTATCTGATGGTGGTGTTTTCCCGTTTATTATTCACTTAGCCGTGTTATGGTGATTTCTGGCATTGCCAATATGGGGGCAGGTTGGTAATCTTGAATTTTGGCGCCAAAGACGCCCGTGCTGAATTCCCCCGCCACTCTATGCACGAGGTGCCGGCGTGCGGTCCACCTGCGTTCCAGCGTGCTGGGAGCTTCCTGCCACACTGAATACCCTTTCCGCTATCGCCTGTCATGCTGAAATAGAGGGTGTGTATGTTTCCGTCTGTCACACATCATGCAACGGTAATTACCGGCCTCCTCATTTAGGTAGTTGGTGCCTAAATTACGGGCTCTGCATCGGCATCCCGGTCTCTGTGCCTTCCTTTTTTCAGCTAAAGAGTAGGTGCTGACAGCAGGCGTTATGTGCGCGCCCTTTTGCTGCGTAGCTTATGGGGAAATTACCTGAGGGTTTTTATTTATTATTTCTGTTTTCCCCTCCTTATCAGTTGATCAGAGTTAGCAAGGGTTACAGCGGTATATATATGATTCTGTAACTGTGTTTGATGATGAGCTTGTTTTACTACTCTCACTCCCATCATGCTAACTTTTCATTGGGAGATCTCTGTGTATCACTGAGCTCTGCTGGGAGAGTAGTCTCTATGTCATTCATCCTTCCCCAGCAGCCACGCCCCTAGGGCGTGGTTTATACTTTGTATTGAGTTTGGAGCATTTTGTCTGCTCTCTCTCTCTCCTCTAACTCTGAGGGGAATCCCCTAGCTGTTATATATTGGGAGATCACTGTTCTAATCTGCTATTTTGCTGTGAACACATAGGGGGAATTGGAATTTTTTTCTGCAACTCGGGGATATTTCCACCAGTTGTACTGATTTATTATACTGATACTATTATACTCTATTTTTGTGTTCGTATAAGAGTTTTTCCCCCTGTGTTATGTTTCTGCTTCCACTCCCATCTTACACTATAGCAGATGGGAGGGTTCTGTATTGTCTGCGCCCTGATGAGTGGAGTAGTCAAGTCATATGCCTTTCCCCTTCTGCGGTAGTTCTGGGGGTTTGTTCACTGGGTTGTTTAACATTTTGTGCCCTTTATCGTACTCGCATATATATCCCTTTCTGTTGCTCTGGCTGTTTCTGTTTCTATTTTCTGTTTCAGAATGAACTCTCCTGCCAAAGGATACATCAGCAGGAGGAGTCACAGATTTTGACAGCCCTATCATCAGTTTCTTCCATGAGGATCATTCTGCGGAGATTGCCTGAACTGATGGATTTGCTTGAACAGTGTTGTGGACACAACGCGTGACAGACTTGGTGACCACTCTGCAGTTTACAGTCTCGGTCTCGCCCTGAAAGACATCAGGATAGCAATCAGAACTATAATCTATGGTTCTCCCAACTCTTATTTATCCTGATCTGCACCATCCTCCTTTGGACGATCGGTTGTCAGACCTGCTTGCATTCAGATGACGCAGGATTTGTTTCCCTGTCTTTGCCGTCCCCTACTCGATGAACGGATTCAGACCTGCATGCATCCAGATCACACAGGGGACATGTTATTGTTTACCTATCATGCTCTTGGATGACGGTGTTTTTATTCCCGTCACTATCACACATTACTTGTGTATGCAACTATGTCTACTGGGGGCAGGTCTGATACCTCCATGCTACAATCCTCTTTATTGGATGCAGAGTTTAAACTTCTGGCGCAAAAATTAGCCACTCTGACTTTTCAGCGGACGACTAAATGCACGTGCAGCTGGTGTCTGAGCACCATCACAGTCCACCTGCAGATTAACGCACAAGGAGGTGTTCTCTGCCATGCTGAAATTTTCCCCGCTGACGGAGACACGAGGAGCCGGAGTCTCGGAAGTCGGGAGCGGCGGCCATTATGCCTCTAAAGCTAAGTACTGGAAAATGTGTTTTCTGTGTGTACTTTCTCGTTACCTGCACCCCGTTTTTTCAGGGAGAAGGGTAAAAAAGCTCTTTTTTAGGGGGGAGTGCGCCAGGAAGTCAATACCTGTTCCACGGGAGAGTTCCCGCCATTTGAAAAGCACGAGGAACTGGCTTCCAGAAGCACAACTTTGCTGTGCGTACAAAGTGAACAGTGGGCCTTGCTCGCCCTATAATGGCTTCAAGCTATCAGTGATGATCTATATACTTAGCTCTATGGTAAGTACCTCATTATCCCCTCTGTCTTTCATCCTTTTTTGCAGGATGTTTCTTTATTAGGACTGAGAGGAAATCCGATAAAGGATTTGGCTGTGTGTCACTACTACAGCTGAGACTTTGGAAGAGGGACCCTAGGGGATGTTGGGGCTGTGTATCGCTAGTCCGACTAAACGGTGGACCCCGGACTGAACTGTGAAACCGCACGACTTACTGACATCCTGCTACTGGAATTATCAGTACCAGTTCTCCTCTGTTACCGCCGCCACCTCACGTCCAGTTTTTGCTTAGCATACTCTGCCCTATAGTGGATATGGCTGATCCGGAAACAGTATATCCAGAAGGCGGCTGCTCGTTATCCTGCTGGTCGCTACATCGCCACTCTCTCAATAATGTAAGTAATATTTCCGGCACATTAGTCTCTTGTTATGAGACTTTAAATTATCTGCTTGCCTGCTGAAAAAAAAAAAAAAAAAAAAATTTTTGTTACCTGAGCTTAGTGAGCTACACTCTAGGAGTCTCGTAAGTAGGATACTAATCCCTGTCTGTGATGGTAGCCCCACAATTCAAGACTTGGGTTGCATTACACACATAAATGACTGTCTACCCTGTTTAGGATCATCACAGCCTCGATGGGATACCTTGCGATGCAAGCCTAGCTCATATCATTGACCATTAGTCATGATAAATGTTTACTGTATGTGTTTTCCACATTATCCCCGTTTATGGGATCTGGGATGTATTACTTTTTGTCATCTAACCTGTTCGGTGTGTTTTTCTTTATGCGGCTAGGAAGAATTGTCTCAATGTCTTTCCCTGCGGCAGTCTACTCCTAGCTAGCGGGGAGAACCTTTTTTTAGGCGATTCTCCTTCTCCACGGCTTTACAGGGAAGCCTCCTAGTATTGTTAATACCGACATTCTAAGGAGACTATGTATATTGTTTTTTTGATGCTGGCTGTTTTTCTAGGAGTTGTTGTTTTCAGATTTATTCTCCTGCCAGAACGTAGCAGGAGGAATCACAGATTACACCAGCCCTATCAATGGCTCTTTTTCCAAGAGCACCATTCTATGGATATTGCGGGAACAGTGTGTCCTGATACTTTGGTATGTATTCAGCCGGGGGTTCCCTGGCTTTTGAAGTTCTCCTCTCTGAATCCGACTACCGCTGAGGAAGAGGAGAGAATCCGGGAACCGAGAGTGCAGCTCTTTCCCTTCCCTTTGGTGTGGTCCGGCTGCCATAGAATGACATAATCCCTGATGTTGGACAGCGTCCTCCTAATAAGTGAGTAACTATCTGGTTTCTCTTTTTTTGCCTACCTTGTGTACAGCCTCTCCAATAGATTCTAGTATCCAAGGAACAACTCTTAGCTATACAGAAACTTGTCATTTCTGACAAACCGGCTCGGAGGTTCCGTTCTACCCTTATAGTATGCCGTCTGTTGTACAGTATGCTCATGTGTGTTATTCATACACTCCTTTCCATTTTTTTTAAGCTATCTATATTCACAGGGCGTGTTCTCCGGACCCGTACAGGCGGTCAAGGGGACCCTTGATACCTGACTATTTTGTTAAATCATTTTACCAGGGATATATGGTTTCAGTTCCAGCTTATAACTCTGCTGTTTATTTGTACGAAGAAGGGAAGTAACATACCAGACATCTGGTTTTCAAGTCCAAAATATCTTTAGTTTGGACGAAGCACTCGCCTCAGCCTGGAACGCCCCTCCTAGGATGGTTTTGGTTCAGCCCCCTATCTCGCCGGGATCTTTCCGGCTGAGAATATGGGGAGGCTTTGGAGCTTTTTAGCTTAACACGATAGATTGCTTTGGACTACAGCAGACAATTGGAAAATCTCCAAAAGGTCTCTGTGTGTCTTTAGCCCGTTCTGTTTCAGAAGATGGTTGGCTTCCAATCTTTCTCCTCCAAGTTGGCTTAAATTAACAATTAGCCATGGTTCAAGGATTATCTTTCCTCCTTCAGACGCTTCTTCAGATGCTTCAATCAATCCCCTGGATGATAGAAGTGCTACTTCTGGGAAACCTGGTTATTTGTTTCTGCGGGAAAAGGAGAACTTCACAGCCTCAAGAAATATAAAAATAGTGCTTATGGCTTGTTCACTTCTTATTCCTCAAGCTCTAGATGGGACTACAGCTTATTCAGCAGGGCCATGTCAGTTGACTGGCCTGGATTTCAAGATCGTTCTTCAAGAGGGCTGAGAGCTGCTTCATGTTTAAGAAAAGCTTGACCTTTTTTACCTCCTTCTACGGGATTTTTATCCCTAAAAAAGCAGCCTTAAGCAGAAAAGTACTAAGTGTCTAAGTATTGGATTAATTCCCACCCGTGTGTGCTTTACACTGCTGTGTAGGTCCCATGGTGTGCCGCCTTAGGACTGCAAGAACGTAGGAATTTTGATACTTACCTAACGGGAAATTCCTGTTCTTGAAGTCCGTAGGCGGCACAACACACCCTCCCTTATTAAATATACTGCTGCATACGAACTCTGTGTTGGTGTGGTTGATCCGGCCTCTTATACCATGTGTCCTTTTTTGATTGGATACTGCTGAGCATGTCTCTTCTGCCTTGCACTCGGGATCCTAGACTTAACCCATGGTGTGCCGCCTACGGACTTCAAGAACAGGAATTTCCCGTTAGGTAAGTATCAAAATTCCTACGGCGTCTCTAATTCAATTGTGTGGAGCGCATATCAGGTGGGTTTTCTCTGCCGGCTTAAGAGATACACGTGAAACTAAAGCCGATCCTGGGTGCCTAGGGTGCCTGTCATCCAATCCGCACTGAATTTCATTTCTAGCACATAGCCAAAAAATCGCCCCATTGACTTACATTGGAGTGCAGAAAAGGTCATTTTTTCTCGGTCCCTTTAAGAGGTAGGAGTTAAACAAGCTTAGGTCTGCGGTGCCCAGGGGGGACCCCATCCAGCCCGCACTGAGTTTCATTCCTACCACCTTAGGAAAAAAAGTCATTATTTTGAGGCTTAGAAGTCATTTCTGCAATTCCCATAGAAAATCAACTGGCGTCTCTATTCAATTGTGTGGAGCGCATATCAGGTGGGTTTTCTCTGCCGGCTTAAGAGATACACGTGAAACTAAAGCCGATCCTGGGTGCCTAGGGTGCCTGTCATCCAATCCGCACTGAATTTCATTTCTAGCACATAGCCAAAAAATCGCCCCATTGACTTACATTGGAGTGCAGAAAAGGTCATTTTTTCTCGGTCCCTTTAAGAGGTAGGAGTTAAACAAGCTTAGGTCTGCGGTGCCCAGGGGGGACCCCATCCAGCCCGCACTGAGTTTCATTCCTACCACCTTAGGAAAAAAAGTCATTATTTTGAGGCTTAGAAGTCATTTCTGCAATTCCCATAGAAAATCAACGGCGTCTCTAATTCAATTGTGTGGAGCGCATATCAGGTGGGTTTTCTCTGCCGGCTTAAGAGATACACGTGAAACTAAAGCCGATCCTGGGTGCCTAGGGTGCCTGTCATCCAATCCGCACTGAATTTCATTTCTAGCACATAGCCAAAAAATCGCCCCATTGACTTACATTGGAGTGCAGAAAAGGTCATTTTTTCTCGGTCCCTTTAAGAGGTAGGAGTTAAACAAGCTTAGGTCTGCGGTGCCCAGGGGGGACCCCATCCAGCCCGCACTGAGTTTCATTCCTACCACCTTAGGAAAAAAAGTCATTATTTTGAGGCTTAGAAGTCATTTCTGCAATTCCCATAGAAAATCAACGGCGTCTCTAATTCAATTGTGTGGAGCGCATATCAGGTGGGTTTTCTCTGCCGGCTTAAGAGATACACGTGAAACTAAAGCCGATCCTGGGTGCCTAGGGTGCCTGTCATCCAATCCGCACTGAATTTCATTTCTAGCACATAGCCAAAAAATCGCCCCATTGACTTACATTGGAGTGCAGAAAAGGTCATTTTTTCTCGGTCCCTTTAAGAGGTAGGAGTTAAACAAGCTTAGGTCTGCGGTGCCCAGGGGGGACCCCATCCAGCCCGCACTGAGTTTCATTCCTACCACCTTAGGAAAAAAAGTCATTATTTTGAGGCTTAGAAGTCATTTCTGCAATTCCCATAGAAAATCAACGGCGTCTCTATTCAATTGTGTGGAGCGCATATCAGGTGGGTTTTCTCTGCCGGCTTAAGAGATACACGTGAAACTAAAGCCGATCCTGGGTGCCTAGGGTGCCTGTCATCCAATCCGCACTGAATTTCATTTCTAGCACATAGCCAAAAAATCGCCCCATTGACTTACATTGGAGTGCAGAAAAGGTCATTTTTTCTCGGTCCCTTTAAGAGGTAGGAGTTAAACAAGCTTAGGTCTGCGGTGCCCAGGGGGGACCCCATCCAGCCCGCACTGAGTTTCATTCCTACCACCTTAGGAAAAAAAGTCATTATTTTGAGGCTTAGAAGTCATTTCTGCAATTCCCATAGAAAATCAACTGGCGTCTCTATTCAATTGTGTGGAGCGCATATCAGGTGGGTTTTCTCTGCCGGCTTAAGAGATACACGTGAAACTAAAGCCGATCCTGGGTGCCTAGGGTGCCTGTCATCCAATCCGCACTGAATTTCATTTCTAGCACATAGCCAAAAAATCGCCCCATTGACTTACATTGGAGTGCAGAAAAGGTCATTTTTTCTCGGTCCCTTTAAGAGGTAGGAGTTAAACAAGCTTAGGTCTGCGGTGCCCAGGGGGGACCCCATCCAGCCCGCACTGAGTTTCATTCCTACCACCTTAGGAAAAAAAGTCATTATTTTGAGGCTTAGAAGTCATTTCTGCAATTCCCATAGAAAATCAACGGCGTCTCTAATTCAATTGTGTGGAGCGCATATCAGGTGGGTTTTCTCTGCCGGCTTAAGAGATACACGTGAAACTAAAGCCGATCCTGGGTGCCTAGGGTGCCTGTCATCCAATCCGCACTGAATTTCATTTCTAGCACATAGCCAAAAAATCGCCCCATTGACTTACATTGGAGTGCAGAAAAGGTCATTTTTTCTCGGTCCCTTTAAGAGGTAGGAGTTAAACAAGCTTAGGTCTGCGGTGCCCAGGGGGGACCCCATCCAGCCCGCACTGAGTTTCATTCCTACCACCTTAGGAAAAAAAGTCATTATTTTGAGGCTTAGAAGTCATTTCTGCAATTCCCATAGAAAATCAACGGCGTCTCTATTCAATTGTGTGGAGCGCATATCAGGTGGGTTTTCTCTGCCGGCTTAAGAGATACACGTGAAACTAAAGCCGATCCTGGGTGCCTAGGGTGCCTGTCATCCAATCCGCACTGAATTTCATTTCTAGCACATAGCCAAAAAATCGCCCCATTGACTTACATTGGAGTGCAGAAAAGGTCATTTTTTCTCGGTCCCTTTAAGAGGTAGGAGTTAAACAAGCTTAGGTCTGCGGTGCCCAGGGGGGACCCCATCCAGCCCGCACTGAGTTTCATTCCTACCACCTTAGGAAAAAAAGTCATTATTTTGAGGCTTAGAAGTCATTTCTGCAATTCCCATAGAAAATCAACGGCGTCTCTATTCAATTGTGTGGAGCGCATATCAGGTGGGTTTTCTCTGCCGGCTTAAGAGATACACGTGAAACTAAAGCCGATCCTGGGTGCCTAGGGTGCCTGTCATCCAATCCGCACTGAATTTCATTTCTAGCACATAGCCAAAAAATCGCCCCATTGACTTACATTGGAGTGCAGAAAAGGTCATTTTTTCTCGGTCCCTTTAAGAGGTAGGAGTTAAACAAGCTTAGGTCTGCGGTGCCCAGGGGGGACCCCATCCAGCCCGCACTGAGTTTCATTCCTACCACCTTAGGAAAAAAAGTCATTATTTTGAGGCTTAGAAGTCATTTCTGCAATTCCCATAGAAAATCAACGGCGTCTCTATTCAATTGTGTGGAGCGCATATCAGGTGGGTTTTCTCTGCCGGCTTAAGAGATACACGTGAAACTAAAGCCGATCCTGGGTGCCTAGGGTGCCTGTCATCCAATCCGCACTGAATTTCATTTCTAGCACATAGCCAAAAAATCGCCCCATTGACTTACATTGGAGTGCAGAAAAGGTCATTTTTTCTCGGTCCCTTTAAGAGGTAGGAGTTAAACAAGCTTAGGTCTGCGGTGCCCAGGGGGGACCCCATCCAGCCCGCACTGAGTTTCATTCCTACCACCTTAGGAAAAAAAGTCATTATTTTGAGGCTTAGAAGTCATTTCTGCAATTCCCATAGAAAATCAACTGGCGTCTCTATTCAATTGTGTGGAGCGCATATCAGGTGGGATTTTCTCTGCCGGCTTAAGAGATACACGTGAAACTAAAGCCGATCCTGGGTGCCTAGGGTGCCTGTCATCCAATCCGCACTGAATTTCATTTCTAGCACATAGCCAAAAAATCGCCCCATTGACTTACATTGGAGTGCAGAAAAGGTCATTTTTTCTCGGTCCCTTTAAGAGGTAGGAGTTAAACAAGCTTAGGTCTGCGGTGCCCAGGGGGGACCCCATCCAGCCCGCACTGAGTTTCATTCCTACCACCTTAGGAAAAAAAGTCATTATTTTGAGGCTTAGAAGTCATTTCTGCAATTCCCATAGAAAATCAACGGCGTCTCTATTCAATTGTGTGGAGCGCATATCAGGTGGGTTTTCTCTGCCGGCTTAAGAGATACACGTGAAACTAAAGCCGATCCTGGGTGCCTAGGGTGCCTGTCATCCAATCCGCACTGAATTTCATTTCTAGCACATAGCCAAAAAATCGCCCCATTGACTTACATTGGAGTGCAGAAAAGGTCATTTTTTCTCGGTCCCTTTAAGAGGTAGGAGTTAAACAAGCTTAGGTCTGCGGTGCCCAGGGGGGACCCCATCCAGCCCGCACTGAGTTTCATTCCTACCACCTTAGGAAAAAAAGTCATTATTTTGAGGCTTAGAAGTCATTTCTGCAATTCCCATAGAAAATCAACGGCGTCTCTAATTCAATTGTGTGGAGCGCATATCAGGTGGGTTTTCTCTGCCGGCTTAAGAGATACACGTGAAACTAAAGCCGATCCTGGGTGCCTAGGGTGCCTGTCATCCAATCCGCACTGAATTTCATTTCTAGCACATAGCCAAAAAATCGCCCCATTGACTTACATTGGAGTGCAGAAAAGGTCATTTTTTCTCGGTCCCTTTAAGAGGTAGGAGTTAAACAAGCTTAGGTCTGCGGTGCCCAGGGGGGACCCCATCCAGCCCGCACTGAGTTTCATTCCTACCACCTTAGGAAAAAAAGTCATTATTTTGAGGCTTAGAAGTCATTTCTGCAATTCCCATAGAAAATCAACGGCGTCTCTAATTCAATTGTGTGGAGCGCATATCAGGTGGGTTTTCTCTGCCGGCTTAAGAGATACACGTGAAACTAAAGCCGATCCTGGGTGCCTAGGGTGCCTGTCATCCAATCCGCACTGAATTTCATTTCTAGCACATAGCCAAAAAATCGCCCCATTGACTTACATTGGAGTGCAGAAAAGGTCATTTTTTCTCGGTCCCTTTAAGAGGTAGGAGTTAAACAAGCTTAGGTCTGCGGTGCCCAGGGGGGACCCCATCCAGCCCGCACTGAGTTTCATTCCTACCACCTTAGGAAAAAAAGTCATTATTTTGAGGCTTAGAAGTCATTTCTGCAATTCCCATAGAAAATCAACGGCGTCTCTATTCAATTGTGTGGAGCGCATATCAGGTGGGTTTTCTCTGCCGGCTTAAGAGATACACGTGAAACTAAAGCCGATCCTGGGTGCCTAGGGTGCCTGTCATCCAATCCGCACTGAATTTCATTTCTAGCACATAGCCAAAAAATCGCCCCATTGACTTACATTGGAGTGCAGAAAAGGTCATTTTTTCTCGGTCCCTTTAAGAGGTAGGAGTTAAACAAGCTTAGGTCTGCGGTGCCCAGGGGGGACCCCATCCAGCCCAGCACTGAGTTTCATTCCTACCACCTTAGGAAAAAAAGTCATTATTTTGAGGCTTAGAAGTCATTTCTGCAATTCCCATAGAAAATCAACGGCGTCTCTATTCAATTGTGTGGAGCGCATATCAGGTGGGTTTTCTCTGCCGGCTTAAGAGATACACGTGAAACTAAAGCCGATCCTGGGTGCCTAGGGTGCCTGTCATCCAATCCGCACTGAATTTCATTTCTAGCACATAGCCAAAAAATCGCCCCATTGACTTACATTGGAGTGCAGAAAAGGTCATTTTTTCTCGGTCCCTTTAAGAGGTAGGAGTTAAACAAGCTTAGGTCTGCGGTGCCCAGGGGGGACCCCATCCAGCCCGCACTGAGTTTCATTCCTACCACCTTAGGAAAAAAAGTCATTATTTTGAGGCTTAGAAGTCATTTCTGCAATTCCCATAGAAAATCAACGGCGTCTCTAATTCAATTGTGTGGAGCGCATATCAGGTGGGTTTTCTCTGCCGGCTTAAGAGATACACGTGAAACTAAAGCCGATCCTGGGTGCCTAGGGTGCCTGTCATCCAATCCGCACTGAATTTCATTTCTAGCACATAGCCAAAAAATCGCCCCATTGACTTACATTGGAGTGCAGAAAAGGTCATTTTTTCTCGGTCCCTTTAAGAGGTAGGAGTTAAACAAGCTTAGGTCTGCGGTGCCCAGGGGGGACCCCATCCAGCCCGCACTGAGTTTCATTCCTACCACCTTAGGAAAAAAAGTCATTATTTTGAGGCTTAGAAGTCATTTCTGCAATTCCCATAGAAAATCAACGGCGTCTCTATTCAATTGTGTGGAGCGCATATCAGGTGGGTTTTCTCTGCCGGCTTAAGAGATACACGTGAAACTAAAGCCGATCCTGGGTGCCTAGGGTGCCTGTCATCCAATCCGCACTGAATTTCATTTCTAGCACATAGCCAAAAAATCGCCCCATTGACTTACATTGGAGTGCAGAAAAGGTCATTTTTTCGCGGTCCCTTTAAGAGGTAGGAGTTAAACAAGCTTAGGTCTGCGGTGCCCAGGGGGGACCCCATCCAGCCCGCACTGAGTTTCATTCCTACCACCTTAGGAAAAAAAGTCATTATTTTGAGGCTTAGAAGTCATTTCTGCAATTCCCATAGAAAATCAACTGGCGTCTCTATTCAATTGTGTGGAGCGCATATCAGGTGGATTTTCTCTGCCGGCTTAAGAGATACACGTGAAACTAAAGCCGATCCTGGGTGCCTAGGGTGCCTGTCATCCAATCCGCACTGAATTTCATTTCTAGCACATAGCCAAAAAATCGCCCCATTGACTTACATTGGAGTGCAGAAAAGGTCATTTTTTCTCGGTCCCTTTAAGAGGTAGGAGTTAAACAAGCTTAGGTCTGCGGTGCCCAGGGGGGACCCCATCCAGCCCGCACTGAGTTTCATTCCTACCACCTTAGGAAAAAAAGTCATTATTTTGAGGCTTAGAAGTCATTTCTGCAATTCCCATAGAAAATCAACGTTCTTGCAGTCCTAAGGCGGCACACCATGGGTTAAGTCTAGGATCCCGAGTGCAAGGCAGAAGAGACATGCTCAGCAGTATCCAATCAAAAAAGGACACATGGTATAAGAGGCCGGATCAACCACACCAACACAGAGTTTTTTTCCTTCTGCAAGTAGGAAGAGACAATTATGTGTTTTTGCACTTAATTTACACTTGTTTCTTTGTGTTTTTTTTCAGATTTGCCTGAGCAGTGTTTGCTGGCACAACGCATGTTTCAGACTTGGAGACCAGGCTACAGTGTTGCAGTCTGCCTTGATCTGTCATGCCCTGGATGGGATCTAGAGTTGGACTCAGGACTATAATATATGGTTCTCCAATCTCTTTTTCGATCCCTGTCCGCACAGTCCTCCCGGAGATGACCTGACCTGCAGATGACCTGATATGCGGAGGACCTAATGTGCGGACCACCATACATTCATTTGGTGCATGGTTCCTGTCTACCTACTCCGTCCTCTGGGGATGAATGGGACAGGACCTACATGCCGCGGGACAAGTCCTCCCGGTGATGACCTGACATGCAGATAACCCGATATGCGGAGGACCTAATGTGCGGACCACCTTACATTCATTTGATGCATGGTTCCTGTCTACCTACTCCGTCCTCTGGGGATGAATGGGACAGGACCTACATGCCGCGGGACAAGTCCTCCCGGTGATGACCTGACATGCAGATGACCTGATATGCGGAGGACCTAAGGTACGGACCACCATACATTCATTTGATGCATGGCTCCTGTCTACCTACTACGTCCTCTGGGAGGACCTACATGCCGCGGGACATGGTGAGTGTATAACACCTATCAGGTTATCTGATGGTGGTGTTTTCCCGTTTATTATTCACTTAGCCGTGTTATGGTGATTTCTGGCATTGCCAATATAGGGGCAGGTTGGTAATCTTGAATTTTGGCGCCAAAGACGCCCGTGCTGAATTCCCCCGCCACTCTATGCACGAGGTGCCGGCGTGCGGTCCACCTGCGTTCCAGCGTGCTGGGAGCTTCCTGCCACACTGAATACCCTTTCCGCTATCGCCTGTCATGCTGAAATAGAGGGTGTGTATGTTTCCGTCTGTCACACATCATGCAACGGTAATTACCGGCCTCCTCATTTAGGTAGTTGGTGCCTAAATTACGGGCTCTGCATCGGCATCCCGGTCTCTGTGCCTTCCTTTTTTCAGCTAAAGAGTAGGTGCTGACAGCAGGCGTTATGTGCGCGCCCTTTTGCTGCGTAGCTTATGGGGAAATTACCTGAGGGTTTTTATTTATTATTTCTGTTTTCCCCTCCTTATCAGTTGATCAGAGTTAGCAAGGGTTACAGCGGTATATATATGATTCTGTAACTGTGTTTGATGATGAGCTTGTTTTACTACTCTCACTCCCATCATGCTAACTTTTCATTGGGAGATCTCTGTGTATCACTGAGCTCTGCTGGGAGAGTAGTCTCTATGTCATTCATCCTTCCCCAGCAGCCACGCCCCTAGGGCGTGGTTTATACTTTGTATTGAGTTTGGAGCATTTTGTCTGCTCTCTCTCTCTCCTCTAACTCTGAGGGGAATCCCCTAGCTGTTATATATTGGGAGATCACTGTTCTAATCTGCTATTTTGCTGTGAACACATAGGGGGAATTGGAATTTTTTTCTGCAACTCGGGGATATTTCCACCAGTTGTACTGATTTATTATACTGATACTA
This sequence comes from Dendropsophus ebraccatus, assembly GCF_027789765.1. Lineage (NCBI taxonomy): Eukaryota > Metazoa > Chordata > Amphibia > Anura > Hylidae > Dendropsophus > Dendropsophus ebraccatus. The sequence goes on along the minus strand of NW_027210253.1, from coordinate 70,929 downwards.
TTATACTCTATTTTTGTGTTCGTATAAGAGTTTTTCCCCCTGTGTTATGTTTCTGCTTCCACTCCCATCTTACACTATAGCAGATGGGAGGGTTCTGTATTGTCTGCGCCCTGATGAGTGGAGTAGTCAAGTCATATGCCTTTCCCCTTCTGCGGTAGTTCTGGGGGTTTGTTCACTGGGTTGTTTAACATTTTGTGCCCTTTATCGTACTCGCATATATATCCCTTTCTGTTGCTCTGGCTGTTTCTGTTTCTATTTTCTGTTTCAGAATGAACTCTCCTGCCAAAGGATACATCAGCAGGAGGAGTCACAGATTTTGACAGCCCTATCATCAGTTTCTTCCATGAGGATCATTCTGCGGAGATTGCCTGAACTGATGGATTTGCTTGAACAGTGTTGTGGACACAACGCGTGACAGACTTGGTGACCACTCTGCAGTTTACAGTCTCGGTCTCGCCCTGAAAGACATCAGGATAGCAATCAGAACTATAATCTATGGTTCTCCCAACTCTTATTTATCCTGATCTGCACCATCCTCCTTTGGACGATCGGTTGTCAGACCTGCTTGCATTCAGATGACGCAGGATTTGTTTCCCTGTCTTTGCCGTCCCCTACTCGATGAACGGATTCAGACCTGCATGCATCCAGATCACACAGGGGACATGTTATTGTTTACCTATCATGCTCTTGGATGACGGTGTTTTTATTCCCGTCACTATCACACATTACTTGTGTATGCAACTATGTCTACTGGGGGCAGGTCTGATACCTCCATGCTACAATCCTCTTTATTGGATGCAGAGTTTAAACTTCTGGCGCAAAAATTAGCCACTCTGACTTTTCAGCGGACGACTAAATGCACGTGCAGCTGGTGTCTGAGCACCATCACAGTCCACCTGCAGATTAACGCACAAGGAGGTGTTCTCTGCCATGCTGAAATTTTCCCCGCTGACGGAGACACGAGGAGCCGGAGTCTCGGAAGTCGGGAGCGGCGGCCATTATGCCTCTAAAGCTAAGTACTTGAAAATGTGTTTTCTGTGTGTACTTTCTCGTTACCTGCACCCCGTTTTTTCAGGGAGAAGGGTAAAAAAGCTCTTTTTTAGGGGGGAGTGCGCCAGGAAGTCAATACCTGTTCCACGGGAGAGTTCCCGCCATTTGAAAAGCACGAGGAACTGGCTTCCAGAAGCACAACTTTGCTGTGCGTACAAAGTGAACAGTGGGCCTTGCTCGCCCTATAATGGCTTCAAGCTATCAGTGATGATCTATATACTTAGCTCTATGGTAAGTACCTCATTATCCCCTCTGTCTTTCATCCTTTTTTGCAGGATGTTTCTTTATTAGGACTGAGAGGAAATCCGATAAAGGATTTGGCTGTGTGTCACTACTACAGCTGAGACTTTGGAAGAGGGACCCTAGGGGATGTTGGGGCTGTGTATCGCTAGTCCGACTAAACGGTGGACCCCGGACTGAACTGTGAAACCGCACGACTTACTGACATCCTGCTACTGGAATTATCAGTACCAGTTCTCCTCTGTTACCGCCGCCACCTCACGTCCAGTTTTTGCTTAGCATACTCTGCCCTATAGTGGATATGGCTGATCCGGAAACAGTATATCCAGAAGGCGGCTGCTCGTTATCCTGCTGGTCGCTACATCGCCACTCTCTCAATAATGTAAGTAATATTTCCGGCACATTAGTCTCTTGTTATGAGACTTTAAATTATCTGCTTGCCTGCTGAAAAAAAAAAAAAAAAAAAATTTTTGTTACCTGAGCTTAGTGAGCTACACTCTAGGAGTCTCGTAAGTAGGATACTAATCCCTGTCTGTGATGGTAGCCCCACAATTCAAGACTTGGGTTGCATTACACACATAAATGACTGTCTACCCTGTTTAGGATCATCACAGCCTCGATGGGATACCTTGCGATGCAAGCCTAGCTCATATCATTGACCATTAGTCATGATAAATGTTTACTGTATGTGTTTTCCACATTATCCCCGTTTATGGGATCTGGGATGTATTACTTTTTGTCATCTAACCTGTTCGGTGTGTTTTTCTTTATGCGGCTAGGAAGAATTGTCTCAATGTCTTTCCCTGCGGCAGTCTACTCCTAGCTAGCGGGGAGAACCTTTTTTTAGGCGATTCTCCTTCTCCACGGCTTTACAGGGAAGCCTCCTAGTATTGTTAATACCGACATTCTAAGGAGACTATGTATATTGTTTTTTTGATGCTGGCTGTTTTTCTAGGAGTTGTTGTTTTCAGATTTATTCTCCTGCCAGAACGTAGCAGGAGGAATCACAGATTACACCAGCCCTATCAATGGCTCTTTTTCCAAGAGCACCATTCTATGGATATTGCGGGAACAGTGTGTCCTGATACTTTGGTATGTATTCAGCCGGGGGTTCCCTGGCTTTTGAAGTTCTCCTCTCTGAATCCGACTACCGCTGAGGAAGAGGAGAGAATCCGGGAACCGAGAGTGCAGCTCTTTCCCTTCCCTTTGGTGTGGTCCGGCTGCCATAGAATGACATAATCCCTGATGTTGGACAGCGTCCTCCTAATAAGTGAGTAACTATCTGGTTTCTCTTTTTTTGCCTACCTTGTGTACAGCCTCTCCAATAGATTCTAGTATCCAAGGAACAACTCTTAGCTATACAGAAACTTGTCATTTCTGACAAACCGGCTCGGAGGTTCCGTTCTACCCTTATAGTATGCCGTCTGTTGTACAGTATGCTCATGTGTGTTATTCATACACTCCTTTCCATTTTTTTTAAGCTATCTATATTCACAGGGCGTGTTCTCCGGACCCGTACAGGCGGTCAAGGGGACCCTTGATACCTGACTATTTTGTTAAATCATTTTACCAGGGATATATGGTTTCAGTTCCAGCTTATAACTCTGCTGTTTATTTGTACGAAGAAGGGAAGTAACATACCAGACATCTGGTTTTCAAGTCCAAAATATCTTTAGTTTGGACGAAGCACTCGCCTCAGCCTGGAACGCCCCTCCTAGGATGGTTTTGGTTCAGCCCCCTATCTCGCCGGGATCTTTCCGGCTGAGAATATGGGGAGGCTTTGGAGCTTTTTAGCTTAACACGATAGATTGCTTTGGACTACAGCAGACAATTGGAAAATCTCCAAAAGGTCTCTGTGTGTCTTTAGCCCGTTCTGTTTCAGAAGATGGTTGGCTTCCAATCTTTCTCCTCCAAGTTGGCTTAAATTAACAATTAGCCATGGTTCAAGGATTATCTTTCCTCCTTCAGACGCTTCTTCAGATGCTTCAATCAATCCCCTGGATGATAGAAGTGCTACTTCTGGGAAACCTGGTTATTTGTTTCTGCGGGAAAAGGAGAACTTCACAGCCTCAAGAAATATAAAAATAGTGCTTATGGCTTGTTCACTTCTTATTCCTCAAGCTCTAGATGGGACTACAGCTTATTCAGCAGGGCCATGTCAGTTGACTGGCCTGGATTTCAAGATCGTTCTTCAAGAGGGCTGAGAGCTGCTTCATGTTTAAGAAAAGCTTGACCTTTTTTACCTCCTTCTACGGGATTTTTATCCCTAAAAAAGCAGCCTTAAGCAGAAAAGTACTAAGTGTCTAAGTATTGGATTAATTCCCACCCGTGTGTGCTTTACACTGCTGTGTAGGTCCCATGGTGTGCCGCCTTAGGACTGCAAGAACGTAGGAATTTTGATACTTACCTAACGGGAAATTCCTGTTCTTGAAGTCCGTAGGCGGCACAACACACCCTCCCTTATTAAATATACTGCTGCATACGAACTCTGTGTTGGTGTGGTTGATCCGGCCTCTTATACCATGTGTCCTTTTTTGATTGGATACTGCTGAGCATGTCTCTTCTGCCTTGCACTCGGGATCCTAGACTTAACCCATGGTGTGCCGCCTACGGACTTCAAGAACAGGAATTTCCCGTTAGGTAAGTATCAAAATTCCTACGGCGTCTCTAATTCAATTGTGTGGAGCGCATATCAGGTGGGTTTTCTCTGCCGGCTTAAGAGATACACGTGAAACTAAAGCCGATCCTGGGTGCCTAGGGTGCCTGTCATCCAATCCGCACTGAATTTCATTTCTAGCACATAGCCAAAAAATCGCCCCATTGACTTACATTGGAGTGCAGAAAAGGTCATTTTTTCTCGGTCCCTTTAAGAGGTAGGAGTTAAACAAGCTTAGGTCTGCGGTGCCCAGGGGGGACCCCATCCAGCCCACACTGAGTTTCATTCCTACCACCTTAGGAAAAAAAGTCATTATTTTGAGGCTTAGAAGTCATTTCTGCAATTCCCATAGAAAATCAATGGCGTCTCTATTCAATTGTGTGGAGCGCATATCAGGTGGGATTTTCTCTGCCGGCTTAAGAGATACACGTGAAACTAAAGCCGATCCTGGGTGCCTAGGGTGCCTGTCATCCAATCCGCACTGAATTTCATTTCTAGCACATAGCCAAAAAATCGCCCCATTGACTTACATTGGAGTGCAGAAAAGGTCATTTTTTCTCGGTCCCTTTAAGAGGTAGGAGTTAAACAAGCTTAGGTCTGCGGTGCCCAGGGGGGACCCCATCCAGCCCGCACTGAGTTTCATTCCTACCACCTTAGGAAAAAAAGTCATTATTTTGAGGCTTAGAAGTCATTTCTGCAATTCCCATAGAAAATCAACGGCGTCTCTAATTCAATTGTGTGGAGCGCATATCAGGTGGGTTTTCTCTGCCGGCTTAAGAGATACACGTGAAACTAAAGCCGATCCTGGGTGCCTAGGGTGCCTGTCATCCAATCCGCACTGAATTTCATTTCTAGCACATAGCCAAAAAATCGCCCCATTGACTTACATTGGAGTGCAGAAAAGGTCATTTTTTCTCGGTCCCTTTAAGAGGTAGGAGTTAAACAAGCTTAGGTCTGCGGTGCCCAGGGGGGACCCCATCCAGCCCGCACTGAGTTTCATTCCTACCACCTTAGGAAAAAAAGTCATTATTTTGAGGCTTAGAAGTCATTTCTGCAATTCCCATAGAAAATCAACGGCGTCTCTAATTCAATTGTGTGGAGCGCATATCAGGTGGGTTTTCTCTGCCGGCTTAAGAGATACACGTGAAACTAAAGCCGATCCTGGGTGCCTAGGGTGCCTGTCATCCAATCCGCACTGAATTTCATTTCTAGCACATAGCCAAAAAATCGCCCCATTGACTTACATTGGAGTGCAGAAAAGGTCATTTTTTCTCGGTCCCTTTAAGAGGTAGGAGTTAAACAAGCTTAGGTCTGCGGTGCCCAGGGGGGACCCCATCCAGCCCGCACTGAGTTTCATTCCTACCACCTTAGGAAAAAAAGTCATTATTTTGAGGCTTAGAAGTCATTTCTGCAATTCCCATAGAAAATCAATGGCGTCTCTATTCAATTGTGTGGAGCGCATATCAGGTGGATTTTCTCTGCCGGCTTAAGAGATACACGTGAAACTAAAGCCGATCCTGGGTGCCTAGGGTGCCTGTCATCCAATCCGCACTGAATTTCATTTCTAGCACATAGCCAAAAAATCGCCCCATTGACTTACATTGGAGTGCAGAAAAGGTCATTTTTTCTCGGTCCCTTTAAGAGGTAGGAGTTAAACAAGCTTAGGTCTGCGGTGCCCAGGGGGGACCCCATCCAGCCCGCACTGAGTTTCATTCCTACCACCTTAGGAAAAAAAGTCATTATTTTGAGGCTTAGAAGTCATTTCTGCAATTCCCATAGAAAATCAACGGCGTCTCTATTCAATTGTGTGGAGCGCATATCAGGTGGGTTTTCTCTGCCGGCTTAAGAGATACACGTGAAACTAAAGCCGATCCTGGGTGCCTAGGGTGCCTGTCATCCAATCCGCACTGAATTTCATTTCTAGCACATAGCCAAAAAATCGCCCCATTGACTTACATTGGAGTGCAGAAAAGGTCATTTTTTCTCGGTCCCTTTAAGAGGTAGGAGTTAAACAAGCTTAGGTCTGCGGTGCCCAGGGGGGACCCCATCCAGCCCGCACTGAGTTTCATTCCTACCACCTTAGGAAAAAAAGTCATTATTTTGAGGCTTAGAAGTCATTTCTGCAATTCCCATAGAAAATCAACGGCGTCTCTAATTCAATTGTGTGGAGCGCATATCAGGTGGGTTTTCTCTGCCGGCTTAAGAGATACACGTGAAACTAAAGCCGATCCTGGGTGCCTAGGGTGCCTGTCATCCAATCCGCACTGAATTTCATTTCTAGCACATAGCCAAAAAATCGCCCCATTGACTTACATTGGAGTGCAGAAAAGGTCATTTTTTCTCGGTCCCTTTAAGAGGTAGGAGTTAAACAAGCTTAGGTCTGCGGTGCCCAGGGGGGACCCCATCCAGCCCGCACTGAGTTTCATTCCTACCACCTTAGGAAAAAAAGTCATTATTTTGAGGCTTAGAAGTCATTTCTGCAATTCCCATAGAAAATCAACGGCGTCTCTAATTCAATTGTGTGGAGCGCATATCAGGTGGGTTTTCTCTGCCGGCTTAAGAGATACACGTGAAACTAAAGCCGATCCTGGGTGCCTAGGGTGCCTGTCATCCAATCCGCACTGAATTTCATTTCTAGCACATAGCCAAAAAATCGCCCCATTGACTTACATTGGAGTGCAGAAAAGGTCATTTTTTCTCGGTCCCTTTAAGAGGTAGGAGTTAAACAAGCTTAGGTCTGCGGTGCCCAGGGGGGACCCCATCCAGCCCAGCACTGAGTTTCATTCCTACCACCTTAGGAAAAAAAGTCATTATTTTGAGGCTTAGAAGTCATTTCTGCAATTCCCATAGAAAATCAACTGGCGTCTCTATTCAATTGTGTGGAGCGCATATCAGGTGGGTTTTCTCTGCCGGCTTAAGAGATACACGTGAAACTAAAGCCGATCCTGGGTGCCTAGGGTGCCTGTCATCCAATCCGCACTGAATTTCATTTCTAGCACATAGCCAAAAAATCGCCCCATTGACTTACATTGGAGTGCAGAAAAGGTCATTTTTTCTCGGTCCCTTTAAGAGGTAGGAGTTAAACAAGCTTAGGTCTGCGGTGCCCAGGGGGGACCCCATCCAGCCCGCACTGAGTTTCATTCCTACCACCTTAGGAAAAAAAGTCATTATTTTGAGGCTTAGAAGTCATTTCTGCAATTCCCATAGAAAATCAACGGCGTCTCTATTCAATTGTGTGGAGCGCATATCAGGTGGGTTTTCTCTGCCGGCTTAAGAGATACACGTGAAACTAAAGCCGATCCTGGGTGCCTAGGGTGCCTGTCATCCAATCCGCACTGAATTTCATTTCTAGCACATAGCCAAAAAATCGCCCCATTGACTTACATTGGAGTGCAGAAAAGGTCATTTTTTCTCGGTCCCTTTAAGAGGTAGGAGTTAAACAAGCTTAGGTCTGCGGTGCCCAGGGGGGACCCCATCCAGCCCGCACTGAGTTTCATTCCTACCACCTTAGGAAAAAAAGTCATTATTTTGAGGCTTAGAAGTCATTTCTGCAATTCCCATAGAAAATCAACGGCGTCTCTATTCAATTGTGTGGAGCGCATATCAGGTGGGTTTTCTCTGCCGGCTTAAGAGATACACGTGAAACTAAAGCCGATCCTGGGTGCCTAGGGTGCCTGTCATCCAATCCGCACTGAATTTCATTTCTAGCACATAGCCAAAAAATCGCCCCATTGACTTACATTGGAGTGCAGAAAAGGTCATTTTTTCTCGGTCCCTTTAAGAGGTAGGAGTTAAACAAGCTTAGGTCTGCGGTGCCCAGGGGGGACCCCATCCAGCCCGCACTGAGTTTCATTCCTACCACCTTAGGAAAAAAAGTCATTATTTTGAGGCTTAGAAGTCATTTCTGCAATTCCCATAGAAAATCAACGGCGTCTCTAATTCAATTGTGTGGAGCGCATATCAGGTGGGTTTTCTCTGCCGGCTTAAGAGATACACGTGAAACTAAAGCCGATCCTGGGTGCCTAGGGTGCCTGTCATCCAATCCGCACTGAATTTCATTTCTAGCACATAGCCAAAAAATCGCCCCATTGACTTACATTGGAGTGCAGAAAAGGTCATTTTTTCTCGGTCCCTTTAAGAGGTAGGAGTTAAACAAGCTTAGGTCTGCGGTGCCCAGGGGGGACCCCATCCAGCCCGCACTGAGTTTCATTCCTACCACCTTAGGAAAAAAAGTCATTATTTTGAGGCTTAGAAGTCATTTCTGCAATTCCCATAGAAAATCAACGGCGTCTCTAATTCAATTGTGTGGAGCGCATATCAGGTGGGTTTTCTCTGCCGGCTTAAGAGATACACGTGAAACTAAAGCCGATCCTGGGTGCCTAGGGTGCCTGTCATCCAATCCGCACTGAATTTCATTTCTAGCACATAGCCAAAAAATCGCCCCATTGACTTACATTGGAGTGCAGAAAAGGTCATTTTTTCTCGGTCCCTTTAAGAGGTAGGAGTTAAACAAGCTTAGGTCTGCGGTGCCCAGGGGGGACCCCATCCAGCCCGCACTGAGTTTCATTCCTACCACCTTAGGAAAAAAAGTCATTATTTTGAGGCTTAGAAGTCATTTCTGCAATTCCCATAGAAAATCAACGGCGTCTCTAATTCAATTGTGTGGAGCGCATATCAGGTGGGTTTTCTCTGCCGGCTTAAGAGATACACGTGAAACTAAAGCCGATCCTGGGTGCCTAGGGTGCCTGTCATCCAATCCGCACTGAATTTCATTTCTAGCACATAGCCAAAAAATCGCCCCATTGACTTACATTGGAGTGCAGAAAAGGTCATTTTTTCTCGGTCCCTTTAAGAGGTAGGAGTTAAACAAGCTTAGGTCTGCGGTGCCCAGGGGGGACCCCATCCAGCCCGCACTGAGTTTCATTCCTACCACCTTAGGAAAAAAAGTCATTATTTTGAGGCTTAGAAGTCATTTCTGCAATTCCCATAGAAAATCAACGGCGTCTCTATTCAATTGTGTGGAGCGCATATCAGGTGGGTTTTCTCTGCCGGCTTAAGAGATACACGTGAAACTAAAGCCGATCCTGGGTGCCTAGGGTGCCTGTCATCCAATCCGCACTGAATTTCATTTCTAGCACATAGCCAAAAAATCGCCCCATTGACTTACATTGGAGTGCAGAAAAGGTCATTTTTTCTCGGTCCCTTTAAGAGGTAGGAGTTAAACAAGCTTAGGTCTGCGGTGCCCAGGGGGGACCCCATCCAGCCCGCACTGAGTTTCATTCCTACCACCTTAGGAAAAAAAGTCATTATTTTGAGGCTTAGAAGTCATTTCTGCAATTCCCATAGAAAATCAACGGCGTCTCTATTCAATTGTGTGGAGCGCATATCAGGTGGGTTTTCTCTGCCGGCTTAAGAGATACACGTGAAACTAAAGCCGATCCTGGGTGCCTAGGGTGCCTGTCATCCAATCCGCACTGAATTTCATTTCTAGCACATAGCCAAAAAATCGCCCCATTGACTTACATTGGAGTGCAGAAAAGGTCATTTTTTCTCGGTCCCTTTAAGAGGTAGGAGTTAAACAAGCTTAGGTCTGCGGTGCCCAGGGGGGACCCCATCCAGCCCGCACTGAGTTTCATTCCTACCACCTTAGGAAAAAAAGTCATTATTTTGAGGCTTAGAAGTCATTTCTGCAATTCCCATAGAAAATCAACGGCGTCTCTATTCAATTGTGTGGAGCGCATATCAGGTGGGTTTTCTCTGCCGGCTTAAGAGATACACGTGAAACTAAAGCCGATCCTGGGTGCCTAGGGTGCCTGTCATCCAATCCGCACTGAATTTCATTTCTAGCACATAGCCAAAAAATCGCCCCATTGACTTACATTGGAGTGCAGAAAAGGTCATTTTTTCTCGGTCCCTTTAAGAGGTAGGAGTTAAACAAGCTTAGGTCTGCGGTGCCCAGGGGGGACCCCATCCAGCCCGCACTGAGTTTCATTCCTACCACCTTAGGAAAAAAAGTCATTATTTTGAGGCTTAGAAGTCATTTCTGCAATTCCCATAGAAAATCAACGGCGTCTCTATTCAATTGTGTGGAGCGCATATCAGGTGGGTTTTCTCTGCCGGCTTAAGAGATACACGTGAAACTAAAGCCGATCCTGGGTGCCTAGGGTGCCTGTCATCCAATCCGCACTGAATTTCATTTCTAGCACATAGCCAAAAAATCGCCCCATTGACTTACATTGGAGTGCAGAAAAGGTCATTTTTTCTCGGTCCCTTTAAGAGGTAGGAGTTAAACAAGCTTAGGTCTGCGGTGCCCAGGGGGGACCCCATCCAGCCCGCACTGAGTTTCATTCCTACCACCTTAGGAAAAAAAGTCATTATTTTGAGGCTTAGAAGTCATTTCTGCAATTCCCATAGAAAATCAACGGCGTCTCTATTCAATTGTGTGGAGCGCATATCAGGTGGGTTTTCTCTGCCGGCTTAAGAGATACACGTGAAACTAAAGCCGATCCTGGGTGCCTAGGGTGCCTGTCATCCAATCCGCACTGAATTTCATTTCTAGCACATAGCCAAAAAATCGCCCCATTGACTTACATTGGAGTGCAGAAAAGGTCATTTTTTCTCGGTCCCTTTAAGAGGTAGGAGTTAAACAAGCTTAGGTCTGCGGTGCCCAGGGGGGACCCCATCCAGCCCGCACTGAGTTTCATTCCTACCACCTTAGGAAAAAAAGTCATTATTTTGAGGCTTAGAAGTCATTTCTGCAATTCCCATAGAAAATCAACGGCGTCTCTATTCAATTGTGTGGAGCGCATATCAGGTGGGTTTTCTCTGCCGGCTTAAGAGATACACGTGAAACTAAAGCCGATCCTGGGTGCCTAGGGTGCCTGTCATCCAATCCGCACTGAATTTCATTTCTAGCACATAGCCAAAAAATCGCCCCATTGACTTACATTGGAGTGCAGAAAAGGTCATTTTTTCTCGGTCCCTTTAAGAGGTAGGAGTTAAACAAGCTTAGGTCTGCGGTGCCCAGGGGGGACCCCATCCAGCCCGCACTGAGTTTCATTCCTACCACCTTAGGAAAAAAAGTCATTATTTTGAGGCTTAGAAGTCATTTCTGCAATTCCCATAGAAAATCAACGGCGTCTCTATTCAATTGTGTGGAGCGCATATCAGGTGGGTTTTCTCTGCCGGCTTAAGAGATACACGTGAAACTAAAGCCGATCCTGGGTGCCTAGGGTGCCTGTCATCCAATCCGCACTGAATTTCATTTCTAGCACATAGCCAAAAAATCGCCCCATTGACTTACATTGGAGTGCAGAAAAGGTCATTTTTTCTCGGTCCCTTTAAGAGGTAGGAGTTAAACAAGCTTAGGTCTGCGGTGCCCAGGGGGGACCCCATCCAGCCCGCACTGAGTTTCATTCCTACCACCTTAGGAAAAAAAGTCATTATTTTGAGGCTTAGAAGTCATTTCTGCAATTCCCATAGAAAATCAACGGCGTCTCTATTCAATTGTGTGGAGCGCATATCAGGTGGGTTTTCTCTGCCGGCTTAAGAGATACACGTGAAACTAAAGCCGATCCTGGGTGCCTAGGGTGCCTGTCATCCAATCCGCACTGAATTTCATTTCTAGCACATAGCCAAAAAATCGCCCCATTGACTTACATTGGAGTGCAGAAAAGGTCATTTTTTCTCGGTCCCTTTAAGAGGTAGGAGTTAAACAAGCTTAGGTCTGCGGTGCCCAGGGGGGACCCCATCCAGCCCGCACTGAGTTTCATTCCTACCACCTTAGGAAAAAAAGTCATTATTTTGAGGCTTAGAAGTCATTTCTGCAATTCCCATAGAAAATCAACGGCGTCTCTATTCAATTGTGTGGAGCGCATATCAGGTGGGTTTTCTCTGCCGGCTTAAGAGATACACGTGAAACTAAAGCCGATCCTGGGTGCCTAGGGTGCCTGTCATCCAATCCGCACTGAATTTCATTTCTAGCACATAGCCAAAAAATCGCCCCATTGACTTACATTGGAGTGCAGAAAAGGTCATTTTTTCTCGGTCCCTTTAAGAGGTAGGAGTTAAACAAGCTTAGGTCTGCGGTGCCCAGGGGGGACCCCATCCAGCCCGCACTGAGTTTCATTCCTACCACCTTAGGAAAAAAAGTCATTATTTTGAGGCTTAGAAGTCATTTCTGCAATTCCCATAGAAAATCAACGGCGTCTCTATTCAATTGTGTGGAGCGCATATCAGGTGGGTTTTCTCTGCCGGCTTAAGAGATACACGTGAAACTAAAGCCGATCCTGGGTGCCTAGGGTGCCTGTCATCCAATCCGCACTGAATTTCATTTCTAGCACATAGCCAAAAAATCGCCCCATTGACTTACATTGGAGTGCAGAAAAGGTCATTTTTTCTCGGTCCCTTTAAGAGGTAGGAGTTAAACAAGCTTAGGTCTGCGGTGCCCAGGGGGGACCCCATCCAGCCCGCACTGAGTTTCATTCCTACCACCTTAGGAAAAAAAGTCATTATTTTGAGGCTTAGAAGTCATTTCTGCAATTCCCATAGAAAATCAACGGCGTCTCTATTCAATTGTGTGGAGCGCATATCAGGTGGGTTTTCTCTGCCGGCTTAAGAGATACACGTGAAACTAAAGCCGATCCTGGGTGCCTAGGGTGCCTGTCATCCAATCCGCACTGAATTTCATTTCTAGCACATAGCCAAAAAATCGCCCCATTGACTTACATTGGAGTGCAGAAAAGGTCATTTTTTCTCGGTCCCTTTAAGAGGTAGGAGTTAAACAAGCTTAGGTCTGCGGTGCCCAGGGGGGACCCCATCCAGCCCGCACTGAGTTTCATTCCTACCACCTTAGGAAAAAAAGTCATTATTTTGAGGCTTAGAAGTCATTTCTGCAATTCCCATAGAAAATCAACGGCGTCTCTATTCAATTGTGTGGAGCGCATATCAGGTGGGTTTTCTCTGCCGGCTTAAGAGATACACGTGAAACTAAAGCCGATCCTGGGTGCCTAGGGTGCCTGTCATCCAATCCGCACTGAATTTCATTTCTAGCACATAGCCAAAAAATCGCCCCATTGACTTACATTGGAGTGCAGAAAAGGTCATTTTTTCTCGGTCCCTTTAAGAGGTAGGAGTTAAACAAGCTTAGGTCTGCGGTGCCCAGGGGGGACCCCATCCAGCCCGCACTGAGTTTCATTCCTACCACCTTAGGAAAAAAAGTCATTATTTTGAGGCTTAGAAGTCATTTCTGCAATTCCCATAGAAAATCAACGGCGTCTCTATTCAATTGTGTGGAGCGCATATCAGGTGGGTTTTCTCTGCCGGCTTAAGAGATACACGTGAAACTAAAGCCGATCCTGGGTGCCTAGGGTGCCTGTCATCCAATCCGCACTGAATTTCATTTCTAGCACATAGCCAAAAAATCGCCCCATTGACTTACATTGGAGTGCAGAAAAGGTCATTTTTTCTCGGTCCCTTTAAGAGGTAGGAGTTAAACAAGCTTAGGTCTGCGGTGCCCAGGGGGGACCCCATCCAGCCCGCACTGAGTTTCATTCCTACCACCTTAGGAAAAAAAGTCATTATTTTGAGGCTTAGAAGTCATTTCTGCAATTCCCATAGAAAATCAACGGCGTCTCTATTCAATTGTGTGGAGCGCATATCAGGTGGGTTTTCTCTGCCGGCTTAAGAGATACACGTGAAACTAAAGCCGATCCTGGGTGCCTAGGGTGCCTGTCATCCAATCCGCACTGAATTTCATTTCTAGCACATAGCCAAAAAATCGCCCCATTGACTTACATTGGAGTGCAGAAAAGGTCATTTTTTCTCGGTCCCTTTAAGAGGTAGGAGTTAAACAAGCTTAGGTCTGCGGTGCCCAGGGGGGACCCCATCCAGCCCGCACTGAGTTTCATTCCTACCACCTTAGGAAAAAAAGTCATTATTTTGAGGCTTAGAAGTCATTTCTGCAATTCCCATAGAAAATCAACGGCGTCTCTATTCAATTGTGTGGAGCGCATATCAGGTGGGTTTTCTCTGCCGGCTTAAGAGATACACGTGAAACTAAAGCCGATCCTGGGTGCCTAGGGTGCCTGTCATCCAATCCGCACTGAATTTCATTTCTAGCACATAGCCAAAAAATCGCCCCATTGACTTACATTGGAGTGCAGAAAAGGTCATTTTTTCTCGGTCCCTTTAAGAGGTAGGAGTTAAACAAGCTTAGGTCTGCGGTGCCCAGGGGGGACCCCATCCAGCCCGCACTGAGTTTCATTCCTACCACCTTAGGAAAAAAAGTCATTATTTTGAGGCTTAGAAGTCATTTCTGCAATTCCCATAGAAAATCAACGGCGTCTCTATTCAATTGTGTGGAGCGCATATCAGGTGGGTTTTCTCTGCCGGCTTAAGAGATACACGTGAAACTAAAGCCGATCCTGGGTGCCTAGGGTGCCTGTCATCCAATCCGCACTGAATTTCATTTCTAGCACATAGCCAAAAAATCGCCCCATTGACTTACATTGGAGTGCAGAAAAGGTCATTTTTTCTCGGTCCCTTTAAGAGGTAGGAGTTAAACAAGCTTAGGTCTGCGGTGCCCAGGGGGGACCCCATCCAGCCCGCACTGAGTTTCATTCCTACCACCTTAGGAAAAAAAGTCATTATTTTGAGGCTTAGAAGTCATTTCTGCAATTCCCATAGAAAATCAACGGCGTCTCTATTCAATTGTGTGGAGCGCATATCAGGTGGGTTTTCTCTGCCGGCTTAAGAGATACACGTGAAACTAAAGCCGATCCTGGGTGCCTAGGGTGCCTGTCATCCAATCCGCACTGAATTTCATTTCTAGCACATAGCCAAAAAATCGCCCCATTGACTTACATTGGAGTGCAGAAAAGGTCATTTTTTCTCGGTCCCTTTAAGAGGTAGGAGTTAAACAAGCTTAGGTCTGCGGTGCCCAGGGGGGACCCCATCCAGCCCGCACTGAGTTTCATTCCTACCACCTTAGGAAAAAAAGTCATTATTTTGAGGCTTAGAAGTCATTTCTGCAATTCCCATAGAAAATCAACGGCGTCTCTATTCAATTGTGTGGAGCGCATATCAGGTGGGTTTTCTCTGCCGGCTTAAGAGATACACGTGAAACTAAAGCCGATCCTGGGTGCCTAGGGTGCCTGTCATCCAATCCGCACTGAATTTCATTTCTAGCACATAGCCAAAAAATCGCCCCATTGACTTACATTGGAGTGCAGAAAAGGTCATTTTTTCTCGGTCCCTTTAAGAGGTAGGAGTTAAACAAGCTTAGGTCTGCGGTGCCCAGGGGGGACCCCATCCAGCCCGCACTGAGTTTCATTCCTACCACCTTAGGAAAAAAAGTCATTATTTTGAGGCTTAGAAGTCATTTCTGCAATTCCCATAGAAAATCAACGGCGTCTCTATTCAATTGTGTGGAGCGCATATCAGGTGGGTTTTCTCTGCCGGCTTAAGAGATACACGTGAAACTAAAGCCGATCCTGGGTGCCTAGGGTGCCTGTCATCCAATCCGCACTGAATTTCATTTCTAGCACATAGCCAAAAAATCGCCCCATTGACTTACATTGGAGTGCAGAAAAGGTCATTTTTTCTCGGTCCCTTTAAGAGGTAGGAGTTAAACAAGCTTAGGTCTGCGGTGCCCAGGGGGGACCCCATCCAGCCCGCACTGAGTTTCATTCCTACCACCTTAGGAAAAAAAGTCATTATTTTGAGGCTTAGAAGTCATTTCTGCAATTCCCATAGAAAATCAACGGCGTCTCTATTCAATTGTGTGGAGCGCATATCAGGTGGGTTTTCTCTGCCGGCTTAAGAGATACACGTGAAACTAAAGCCGATCCTGGGTGCCTAGGGTGCCTGTCATCCAATCCGCACTGAATTTCATTTCTAGCACATAGCCAAAAAATCGCCCCATTGACTTACATTGGAGTGCAGAAAAGGTCATTTTTTCTCGGTCCCTTTAAGAGGTAGGAGTTAAACAAGCTTAGGTCTGCGGTGCCCAGGGGGGACCCCATCCAGCCCGCACTGAGTTTCATTCCTACCACCTTAGGAAAAAAAGTCATTATTTTGAGGCTTAGAAGTCATTTCTGCAATTCCCATAGAAAATCAACGGCGTCTCTATTCAATTGTGTGGAGCGCATATCAGGTGGGTTTTCTCTGCCGGCTTAAGAGATACACGTGAAACTAAAGCCGATCCTGGGTGCCTAGGGTGCCTGTCATCCAATCCGCACTGAATTTCATTTCTAGCACATAGCCAAAAAATCGCCCCATTGACTTACATTGGAGTGCAGAAAAGGTCATTTTTTCTCGGTCCCTTTAAGAGGTAGGAGTTAAACAAGCTTAGGTCTGCGGTGCCCAGGGGGGACCCCATCCAGCCCGCACTGAGTTTCATTCCTACCACCTTAGGAAAAAAAGTCATTATTTTGAGGCTTAGAAGTCATTTCTGCAATTCCCATAGAAAATCAACGGCGTCTCTATTCAATTGTGTGGAGCGCATATCAGGTGGGTTTTCTCTGCCGGCTTAAGAGATACACGTGAAACTAAAGCCGATCCTGGGTGCCTAGGGTGCCTGTCATCCAATCCGCACTGAATTTCATTTCTAGCACATAGCCAAAAAATCGCCCCATTGACTTACATTGGAGTGCAGAAAAGGTCATTTTTTCTCGGTCCCTTTAAGAGGTAGGAGTTAAACAAGCTTAGGTCTGCGGTGCCCAGGGGGGACCCCATCCAGCCCGCACTGAGTTTCATTCCTACCACCTTAGGAAAAAAAGTCATTATTTTGAGGCTTAGAAGTCATTTCTGCAATTCCCATAGAAAATCAACGGCGTCTCTATTCAATTGTGTGGAGCGCATATCAGGTGGGTTTTCTCTGCCGGCTTAAGAGATACACGTGAAACTAAAGCCGATCCTGGGTGCCTAGGGTGCCTGTCATCCAATCCGCACTGAATTTCATTTCTAGCACATAGCCAAAAAATCGCCCCATTGACTTACATTGGAGTGCAGAAAAGGTCATTTTTTCTCGGTCCCTTTAAGAGGTAGGAGTTAAACAAGCTTAGGTCTGCGGTGCCCAGGGGGGACCCCATCCAGCCCGCACTGAGTTTCATTCCTACCACCTTAGGAAAAAAAGTCATTATTTTGAGGCTTAGAAGTCATTTCTGCAATTCCCATAGAAAATCAACGGCGTCTCTATTCAATTGTGTGGAGCGCATATCAGGTGGGTTTTCTCTGCCGGCTTAAGAGATACACGTGAAACTAAAGCCGATCCTGGGTGCCTAGGGTGCCTGTCATCCAATCCGCACTGAATTTCATTTCTAGCACATAGCCAAAAAATCGCCCCATTGACTTACATTGGAGTGCAGAAAAGGTCATTTTTTCTCGGTCCCTTTAAGAGGTAGGAGTTAAACAAGCTTAGGTCTGCGGTGCCCAGGGGGGACCCCATCCAGCCCGCACTGAGTTTCATTCCTACCACCTTAGGAAAAAAAGTCATTATTTTGAGGCTTAGAAGTCATTTCTGCAATTCCCATAGAAAATCAACGGCGTCTCTATTCAATTGTGTGGAGCGCATATCAGGTGGGTTTTCTCTGCCGGCTTAAGAGATACACGTGAAACTAAAGCCGATCCTGGGTGCCTAGGGTGCCTGTCATCCAATCCGCACTGAATTTCATTTCTAGCACATAGCCAAAAAATCGCCCCATTGACTTACATTGGAGTGCAGAAAAGGTCATTTTTTCTCGGTCCCTTTAAGAGGTAGGAGTTAAACAAGCTTAGGTCTGCGGTGCCCAGGGGGGACCCCATCCAGCCCGCACTGAGTTTCATTCCTACCACCTTAGGAAAAAAAGTCATTATTTTGAGGCTTAGAAGTCATTTCTGCAATTCCCATAGAAAATCAACGGCGTCTCTATTCAATTGTGTGGAGCGCATATCAGGTGGGTTTTCTCTGCCGGCTTAAGAGATACACGTGAAACTAAAGCCGATCCTGGGTGCCTAGGGTGCCTGTCATCCAATCCGCACTGAATTTCATTTCTAGCACATAGCCAAAAAATCGCCCCATTGACTTACATTGGAGTGCAGAAAAGGTCATTTTTTCTCGGTCCCTTTAAGAGGTAGGAGTTAAACAAGCTTAGGTCTGCGGTGCCCAGGGGGGACCCCATCCAGCCCGCACTGAGTTTCATTCCTACCACCTTAGGAAAAAAAGTCATTATTTTGAGGCTTAGAAGTCATTTCTGCAATTCCCATAGAAAATCAACGGCGTCTCTATTCAATTGTGTGGAGCGCATATCAGGTGGGTTTTCTCTGCCGGCTTAAGAGATACACGTGAAACTAAAGCCGATCCTGGGTGCCTAGGGTGCCTGTCATCCAATCCGCACTGAATTTCATTTCTAGCACATAGCCAAAAAATCGCCCCATTGACTTACATTGGAGTGCAGAAAAGGTCATTTTTTCTCGGTCCCTTTAAGAGGTAGGAGTTAAACAAGCTTAGGTCTGCGGTGCCCAGGGGGGACCCCATCCAGCCCGCACTGAGTTTCATTCCTACCACCTTAGGAAAAAAAGTCATTATTTTGAGGCTTAGAAGTCATTTCTGCAATTCCCATAGAAAATCAACGGCGTCTCTATTCAATTGTGTGGAGCGCATATCAGGTGGGTTTTCTCTGCCGGCTTAAGAGATACACGTGAAACTAAAGCCGATCCTGGGTGCCTAGGGTGCCTGTCATCCAATCCGCACTGAATTTCATTTCTAGCACATAGCCAAAAAATCGCCCCATTGACTTACATTGGAGTGCAGAAAAGGTCATTTTTTCTCGGTCCCTTTAAGAGGTAGGAGTTAAACAAGCTTAGGTCTGCGGTGCCCAGGGGGGACCCCATCCAGCCCGCACTGAGTTTCATTCCTACCACCTTAGGAAAAAAAGTCATTATTTTGAGGCTTAGAAGTCATTTCTGCAATTCCCATAGAAAATCAACGGCGTCTCTATTCAATTGTGTGGAGCGCATATCAGGTGGGTTTTCTCTGCCGGCTTAAGAGATACACGTGAAACTAAAGCCGATCCTGGGTGCCTAGGGTGCCTGTCATCCAATCCGCACTGAATTTCATTTCTAGCACATAGCCAAAAAATCGCCCCATTGACTTACATTGGAGTGCAGAAAAGGTCATTTTTTCTCGGTCCCTTTAAGAGGTAGGAGTTAAACAAGCTTAGGTCTGCGGTGCCCAGGGGGGACCCCATCCAGCCCGCACTGAGTTTCATTCCTACCACCTTAGGAAAAAAAGTCATTATTTTGAGGCTTAGAAGTCATTTCTGCAATTCCCATAGAAAATCAACGGCGTCTCTATTCAATTGTGTGGAGCGCATATCAGGTGGGTTTTCTCTGCCGGCTTAAGAGATACACGTGAAACTAAAGCCGATCCTGGGTGCCTAGGGTGCCTGTCATCCAATCCGCACTGAATTTCATTTCTAGCACATAGCCAAAAAATCGCCCCATTGACTTACATTGGAGTGCAGAAAAGGTCATTTTTTCTCGGTCCCTTTAAGAGGTAGGAGTTAAACAAGCTTAGGTCTGCGGTGCCCAGGGGGGACCCCATCCAGCCCGCACTGAGTTTCATTCCTACCACCTTAGGAAAAAAAGTCATTATTTTGAGGCTTAGAAGTCATTTCTGCAATTCCCATAGAAAATCAACGGCGTCTCTATTCAATTGTGTGGAGCGCATATCAGGTGGGTTTTCTCTGCCGGCTTAAGAGATACACGTGAAACTAAAGCCGATCCTGGGTGCCTAGGGTGCCTGTCATCCAATCCGCACTGAATTTCATTTCTAGCACATAGCCAAAAAATCGCCCCATTGACTTACATTGGAGTGCAGAAAAGGTCATTTTTTCTCGGTCCCTTTAAGAGGTAGGAGTTAAACAAGCTTAGGTCTGCGGTGCCCAGGGGGGACCCCATCCAGCCCGCACTGAGTTTCATTCCTACCACCTTAGGAAAAAAAGTCATTATTTTGAGGCTTAGAAGTCATTTCTGCAATTCCCATAGAAAATCAACGGCGTCTCTATTCAATTGTGTGGAGCGCATATCAGGTGGGTTTTCTCTGCCGGCTTAAGAGATACACGTGAAACTAAAGCCGATCCTGGGTGCCTAGGGTGCCTGTCATCCAATCCGCACTGAATTTCATTTCTAGCACATAGCCAAAAAATCGCCCCATTGACTTACATTGGAGTGCAGAAAAGGTCATTTTTTCTCGGTCCCTTTAAGAGGTAGGAGTTAAACAAGCTTAGGTCTGCGGTGCCCAGGGGGGACCCCATCCAGCCCGCACTGAGTTTCATTCCTACCACCTTAGGAAAAAAAGTCATTATTTTGAGGCTTAGAAGTCATTTCTGCAATTCCCATAGAAAATCAACGGCGTCTCTATTCAATTGTGTGGAGCGCATATCAGGTGGGTTTTCTCTGCCGGCTTAAGAGATACACGTGAAACTAAAGCCGATCCTGGGTGCCTAGGGTGCCTGTCATCCAATCCGCACTGAATTTCATTTCTAGCACATAGCCAAAAAATCGCCCCATTGACTTACATTGGAGTGCAGAAAAGGTCATTTTTTCTCGGTCCCTTTAAGAGGTAGGAGTTAAACAAGCTTAGGTCTGCGGTGCCCAGGGGGGACCCCATCCAGCCCGCACTGAGTTTCATTCCTACCACCTTAGGAAAAAAAGTCATTATTTTGAGGCTTAGAAGTCATTTCTGCAATTCCCATAGAAAATCAACGGCGTCTCTATTCAATTGTGTGGAGCGCATATCAGGTGGGTTTTCTCTGCCGGCTTAAGAGATACACGTGAAACTAAAGCCGATCCTGGGTGCCTAGGGTGCCTGTCATCCAATCCGCACTGAATTTCATTTCTAGCACATAGCCAAAAAATCGCCCCATTGACTTACATTGGAGTGCAGAAAAGGTCATTTTTTCTCGGTCCCTTTAAGAGGTAGGAGTTAAACAAGCTTAGGTCTGCGGTGCCCAGGGGGGACCCCATCCAGCCCGCACTGAGTTTCATTCCTACCACCTTAGGAAAAAAAGTCATTATTTTGAGGCTTAGAAGTCATTTCTGCAATTCCCATAGAAAATCAACGGCGTCTCTATTCAATTGTGTGGAGCGCATATCAGGTGGGTTTTCTCTGCCGGCTTAAGAGATACACGTGAAACTAAAGCCGATCCTGGGTGCCTAGGGTGCCTGTCATCCAATCCGCACTGAATTTCATTTCTAGCACATAGCCAAAAAATCGCCCCATTGACTTACATTGGAGTGCAGAAAAGGTCATTTTTTCTCGGTCCCTTTAAGAGGTAGGAGTTAAACAAGCTTAGGTCTGCGGTGCCCAGGGGGGACCCCATCCAGCCCGCACTGAGTTTCATTCCTACCACCTTAGGAAAAAAAGTCATTATTTTGAGGCTTAGAAGTCATTTCTGCAATTCCCATAGAAAATCAACGGCGTCTCTATTCAATTGTGTGGAGCGCATATCAGGTGGGTTTTCTCTGCCGGCTTAAGAGATACACGTGAAACTAAAGCCGATCCTGGGTGCCTAGGGTGCCTGTCATCCAATCCGCACTGAATTTCATTTCTAGCACATAGCCAAAAAATCGCCCCATTGACTTACATTGGAGTGCAGAAAAGGTCATTTTTTCTCGGTCCCTTTAAGAGGTAGGAGTTAAACAAGCTTAGGTCTGCGGTGCCCAGGGGGGACCCCATCCAGCCCGCACTGAGTTTCATTCCTACCACCTTAGGAAAAAAAGTCATTATTTTGAGGCTTAGAAGTCATTTCTGCAATTCCCATAGAAAATCAACGGCGTCTCTATTCAATTGTGTGGAGCGCATATCAGGTGGGTTTTCTCTGCCGGCTTAAGAGATACACGTGAAACTAAAGCCGATCCTGGGTGCCTAGGGTGCCTGTCATCCAATCCGCACTGAATTTCATTTCTAGCACATAGCCAAAAAATCGCCCCATTGACTTACATTGGAGTGCAGAAAAGGTCATTTTTTCTCGGTCCCTTTAAGAGGTAGGAGTTAAACAAGCTTAGGTCTGCGGTGCCCAGGGGGGACCCCATCCAGCCCGCACTGAGTTTCATTCCTACCACCTTAGGAAAAAAAGTCATTATTTTGAGGCTTAGAAGTCATTTCTGCAATTCCCATAGAAAATCAACGGCGTCTCTATTCAATTGTGTGGAGCGCATATCAGGTGGGTTTTCTCTGCCGGCTTAAGAGATACACGTGAAACTAAAGCCGATCCTGGGTGCCTAGGGTGCCTGTCATCCAATCCGCACTGAATTTCATTTCTAGCACATAGCCAAAAAATCGCCCCATTGACTTACATTGGAGTGCAGAAAAGGTCATTTTTTCTCGGTCCCTTTAAGAGGTAGGAGTTAAACAAGCTTAGGTCTGCGGTGCCCAGGGGGGACCCCATCCAGCCCGCACTGAGTTTCATTCCTACCACCTTAGGAAAAAAAGTCATTATTTTGAGGCTTAGAAGTCATTTCTGCAATTCCCATAGAAAATCAACGGCGTCTCTATTCAATTGTGTGGAGCGCATATCAGGTGGGTTTTCTCTGCCGGCTTAAGAGATACACGTGAAACTAAAGCCGATCCTGGGTGCCTAGGGTGCCTGTCATCCAATCCGCACTGAATTTCATTTCTAGCACATAGCCAAAAAATCGCCCCATTGACTTACATTGGAGTGCAGAAAAGGTCATTTTTTCTCGGTCCCTTTAAGAGGTAGGAGTTAAACAAGCTTAGGTCTGCGGTGCCCAGGGGGGACCCCATCCAGCCCGCACTGAGTTTCATTCCTACCACCTTAGGAAAAAAAGTCATTATTTTGAGGCTTAGAAGTCATTTCTGCAATTCCCATAGAAAATCAACGGCGTCTCTATTCAATTGTGTGGAGCGCATATCAGGTGGGTTTTCTCTGCCGGCTTAAGAGATACACGTGAAACTAAAGCCGATCCTGGGTGCCTAGGGTGCCTGTCATCCAATCCGCACTGAATTTCATTTCTAGCACATAGCCAAAAAATCGCCCCATTGACTTACATTGGAGTGCAGAAAAGGTCATTTTTTCTCGGTCCCTTTAAGAGGTAGGAGTTAAACAAGCTTAGGTCTGCGGTGCCCAGGGGGGACCCCATCCAGCCCGCACTGAGTTTCATTCCTACCACCTTAGGAAAAAAAGTCATTATTTTGAGGCTTAGAAGTCATTTCTGCAATTCCCATAGAAAATCAACGGCGTCTCTATTCAATTGTGTGGAGCGCATATCAGGTGGGTTTTCTCTGCCGGCTTAAGAGATACACGTGAAACTAAAGCCGATCCTGGGTGCCTAGGGTGCCTGTCATCCAATCCGCACTGAATTTCATTTCTAGCACATAGCCAAAAAATCGCCCCATTGACTTACATTGGAGTGCAGAAAAGGTCATTTTTTCTCGGTCCCTTTAAGAGGTAGGAGTTAAACAAGCTTAGGTCTGCGGTGCCCAGGGGGGACCCCATCCAGCCCGCACTGAGTTTCATTCCTACCACCTTAGGAAAAAAAGTCATTATTTTGAGGCTTAGAAGTCATTTCTGCAATTCCCATAGAAAATCAACGGCGTCTCTATTCAATTGTGTGGAGCGCATATCAGGTGGGTTTTCTCTGCCGGCTTAAGAGATACACGTGAAACTAAAGCCGATCCTGGGTGCCTAGGGTGCCTGTCATCCAATCCGCACTGAATTTCATTTCTAGCACATAGCCAAAAAATCGCCCCATTGACTTACATTGGAGTGCAGAAAAGGTCATTTTTTCTCGGTCCCTTTAAGAGGTAGGAGTTAAACAAGCTTAGGTCTGCGGTGCCCAGGGGGGACCCCATCCAGCCCGCACTGAGTTTCATTCCTACCACCTTAGGAAAAAAAGTCATTATTTTGAGGCTTAGAAGTCATTTCTGCAATTCCCATAGAAAATCAACGGCGTCTCTATTCAATTGTGTGGAGCGCATATCAGGTGGGTTTTCTCTGCCGGCTTAAGAGATACACGTGAAACTAAAGCCGATCCTGGGTGCCTAGGGTGCCTGTCATCCAATCCGCACTGAATTTCATTTCTAGCACATAGCCAAAAAATCGCCCCATTGACTTACATTGGAGTGCAGAAAAGGTCATTTTTTCTCGGTCCCTTTAAGAGGTAGGAGTTAAACAAGCTTAGGTCTGCGGTGCCCAGGGGGGACCCCATCCAGCCCGCACTGAGTTTCATTCCTACCACCTTAGGAAAAAAAGTCATTATTTTGAGGCTTAGAAGTCATTTCTGCAATTCCCATAGAAAATCAACGGCGTCTCTATTCAATTGTGTGGAGCGCATATCAGGTGGGTTTTCTCTGCCGGCTTAAGAGATACACGTGAAACTAAAGCCGATCCTGGGTGCCTAGGGTGCCTGTCATCCAATCCGCACTGAATTTCATTTCTAGCACATAGCCAAAAAATCGCCCCATTGACTTACATTGGAGTGCAGAAAAGGTCATTTTTTCTCGGTCCCTTTAAGAGGTAGGAGTTAAACAAGCTTAGGTCTGCGGTGCCCAGGGGGGACCCCATCCAGCCCGCACTGAGTTTCATTCCTACCACCTTAGGAAAAAAAGTCATTATTTTGAGGCTTAGAAGTCATTTCTGCAATTCCCATAGAAAATCAACGGCGTCTCTATTCAATTGTGTGGAGCGCATATCAGGTGGGTTTTCTCTGCCGGCTTAAGAGATACACGTGAAACTAAAGCCGATCCTGGGTGCCTAGGGTGCCTGTCATCCAATCCGCACTGCATTTCATTTCTAGCACATAGCCAAAAAATCGCCCCATTGACTTACATTGGAGTGCAGAAAAGGTCATTTTTTCTCGGTCCCTTTAAGAGGTAGGAGTTAAACAAGCTTAGGTCTGCGGTGCCCAGGGGGGACCCCATCCAGCCCGCACTGAGTTTCATTCCTACCACCTTAGGAAAAAAAGTCATTATTTTGAGGCTTAGAAGTCATTTCTGCAATTCCCATAGAAAATCAACGGCGTCTCTATTCAATTGTGTGGAGCGCATATCAGGTGGGTTTTCTCTGCCGGCTTAAGAGATACACGTGAAACTAAAGCCGATCCTGGGTGCCTAGGGTGCCTGTCATCCAATCCGCACTGCATTTCATTTCTAGCACATAGCCAAAAAATCGCCCCATTGACTTACATTGGAGTGCAGAAAAGGTCATTTTTTCTCGGTCCCTTTAAGAGGTAGGAGTTAAACAAGCTTAGGTCTGCGGTGCCCAGGGGGACCCCATCCAGCCCGCACTGAGTTTCATTCCTACCACCTTAGGAAAAAAAGTCATTATTTTGAGGCTTAGAAGTCATTTCTGCAATTCCCATAGAAAATCAACGGCGTCTCTATTCAATTGTGTGGAGCGCATATCAGGTGGGTTTTCTCTGCCGGCTTAAGAGATACACGTGAAACTAAAGCCGATCCTGGGTGCCTAGGGTGCCTGTCACCCACCTGATATGCGCTCCACACAATTGAATAGAGACGCCATTGATTTTCTATGGGAATTGCAGAAATGACTTCTAAGCCTCAAAATAATGACTTTTTTTCCTAAGGTGGTAGGAATGAAACTCAGTGCGGGCTGGATGGGGTCCCCCCTGGGCACCGCAGACCTAAGCTTGTTTAACTCCTACCTCTTAAAGGGACCGAGAAAAAATGACCTTTTCTGCACTCCAATGTAAGTCAATGGGGCGATTTTTGGCTATGTGCTAGAAATGAAATTCAGTGCGGATTGGATGACAGGCACCCTAGGCACCCAGGATCGGCTTTAGTTTCACGTGTATCTCTTAAGCCGGCAGAGAAAACCCACCTGATATGCGCTCCACACAATTGAATAGAGACGCCGTTGATTTTCTATGGGAATTGCAGAAATGACTTCTAAGCCTCAAAATAATGACTTTTTTTCCTAAGGTGGTAGGAATGAAACTCAGTGCGGGCTGGATGGGGTCCCCCCTGGGCACCGCAGACCTAAGCTTGTTTAACTCCTACCTCTTAAAGGGACCGAGAAAAAATGACCTTTTCTGCACTCCAATGTAAGTCAATGGGGCGATTTTTTGGCTATGTGCTAGAAATGAAATTCAGTGCGGATTGGATGACAGGCACCCTAGGCACCCAGGATCGGCTTTAGTTTCACGTGTATCTCTTAAGCCGGCAGAGAAAACCCACCTGATATGCGCTCCACACAATTGAATAGAGACGCCGTTGATTTTCTATGGGAATTGCAGAAATGACTTCTAAGCCTCAAAATAATGACTTTTTTTCCTAAGGTGGTAGGAATGAAACTCAGTGCGGGCTGGATGGGGTCCCCCTGGGCACCGCAGACCTAAGCTTGTTTAACTCCTACCTCTTAAAGGGACCGAGAAAAAATGACCTTTTCTGCACTCCAATGTAAGTCAATGGGGCGATTTTTTGGCTATGTGCTAGAAATGAAATTCAGTGCGGATTGGATGACAGGCACCCTAGGCACCCAGGATCGGCTTTAGTTTCACGTGTATCTCTTAAGCCGGCAGAGAAAACCCACCTGATATGCGCTCCACACAATTGAATAGAGACGCCGTTGATTTTCTATGGGAATTGCAGAAATGACTTCTAAGCCTCAAAATAATGACTTTTTTTCCTAAGGTGGTAGGAATGAAACTCAGTGCGGGCTGGATGGGGTCCCCCCTGGGCACCGCAGACCTAAGCTTGTTTAACTCCTACCTCTTAAAGGGACCGAGAAAAAATGACCTTTTCTGCACTCCAATGTAAGTCAATGGGGCGATTTTTTGGCTATGTGCTAGAAATGAAATTCAGTGCGGATTGGATGACAGGCACCCTAGGCACCCAGGATCGGCTTTAGTTTCACGTGTATCTCTTAAGCCGGCAGAGAAAACCCACCTGATATGCGCTCCACACAATTGAATAGAGACGCCGTTGATTTTCTATGGGAATTGCAGAAATGACTTCTAAGCCTCAAAATAATGACTTTTTTTCCTAAGGTGGTAGGAATGAAACTCAGTGCGGGCTGGATGGGGTCCCCCCTGGGCACCGCAGACCTAAGCTTGTTTAACTCCTACCTCTTAAAGGGACCGAGAAAAAATGACCTTTTCTGCACTCCAATGTAAGTCAATGGGGCGATTTTTTGGCTATGTGCTAGAAATGAAATTCAGTGCGGATTGGATGACAGGCACCCTAGGCACCCAGGATCGGCTTTAGTTTCACGTGTATCTCTTAAGCCGGCAGAGAAAACCCACCTGATATGCGCTCCACACAATTGAATAGAGACGCCGTTGATTTTCTATGGGAATTGCAGAAATGACTTCTAAGCCTCAAAATAATGACTTTTTTTCCTAAGGTGGTAGGAATGAAACTCAGTGCGGGCTGGATGGGGTCCCCCCTGGGCACCGCAGACCTAAGCTTGTTTAACTCCTACCTCTTAAAGGGACCGAGAAAAAATGACCTTTTCTGCACTCCAATGTAAGTCAATGGGGCGATTTTTTGGCTATGTGCTAGAAATGAAATTCAGTGCGGATTGGATGACAGGCACCCTAGGCACCCAGGATCGGCTTTAGTTTCACGTGTATCTCTTAAGCCGGCAGAGAAAACCCACCTGATATGCGCTCCACACAATTGAATAGAGACGCCGTTGATTTTCTATGGGAATTGCAGAAATGACTTCTAAGCCTCAAAATAATGACTTTTTTTCCTAAGGTGGTAGGAATGAAACTCAGTGCGGGCTGGATGGGGTCCCCCCTGGGCACCGCAGACCTAAGCTTGTTTAACTCCTACCTCTTAAAGGGACCGAGAAAAAATGACCTTTTCTGCACTCCAATGTAAGTCAATGGGGCGATTTTTTGGCTATGTGCTAGAAATGAAATTCAGTGCGGATTGGATGACAGGCACCCTAGGCACCCAGGATCGGCTTTAGTTTCACGTGTATCTCTTAAGCCGGCAGAGAAAACCCACCTGATATGCGCTCCACACAATTGAATAGAGACGCCGTTGATTTTCTATGGGAATTGCAGAAATGACTTCTAAGCCTCAAAATAATGACTTTTTTTCCTAAGGTGGTAGGAATGAAACTCAGTGCGGGCTGGATGGGGTCCCCCCTGGGCACCGCAGACCTAAGCTTGTTTAACTCCTACCTCTTAAAGGGACCGAGAAAAAATGACCTTTTCTGCACTCCAATGTAAGTCAATGGGGCGATTTTTTGGCTATGTGCTAGAAATGAAATTCAGTGCGGATTGGATGACAGGCACCCTAGGCACCCAGGATCGGCTTTAGTTTCACGTGTATCTCTTAAGCCGGCAGAGAAAACCCACCTGATATGCGCTCCACACAATTGAATAGAGACGCCGTTGATTTTCTATGGGAATTGCAGAAATGACTTCTAAGCCTCAAAATAATGACTTTTTTTCCTAAGGTGGTAGGAATGAAACTCAGTGCGGGCTGGATGGGGTCCCCCCTGGGCACCGCAGACCTAAGCTTGTTTAACTCCTACCTCTTAAAGGGACCGAGAAAAAATGACCTTTTCTGCACTCCAATGTAAGTCAATGGGGCGATTTTTTGGCTATGTGCTAGAAATGAAATTCAGTGCGGATTGGATGACAGGCACCCTAGGCACCCAGGATCGGCTTTAGTTTCACGTGTATCTCTTAAGCCGGCAGAGAAAACCCACCTGATATGCGCTCCACACAATTGAATAGAGACGCCGTTGATTTTCTATGGGAATTGCAGAAATGACTTCTAAGCCTCAAAATAATGACTTTTTTTCCTAAGGTGGTAGGAATGAAACTCAGTGCGGGCTGGATGGGGTCCCCCCTGGGCACCGCAGACCTAAGCTTGTTTAACTCCTACCTCTTAAAGGGACCGAGAAAAAATGACCTTTTCTGCACTCCAATGTAAGTCAATGGGGCGATTTTTTGGCTATGTGCTAGAAATGAAATTCAGTGCGGATTGGATGACAGGCACCCTAGGCACCCAGGATCGGCTTTAGTTTCACGTGTATCTCTTAAGCCGGCAGAGAAAACCCACCTGATATGCGCTCCACACAATTGAATAGAGACGCCGTTGATTTTCTATGGGAATTGCAGAAATGACTTCTAAGCCTCAAAATAATGACTTTTTTTCCTAAGGTGGTAGGAATGAAACTCAGTGCGGGCTGGATGGGGTCCCCCCTGGGCACCGCAGACCTAAGCTTGTTTAACTCCTACCTCTTAAAGGGACCGAGAAAAAATGACCTTTTCTGCACTCCAATGTAAGTCAATGGGGCGATTTTTTGGCTATGTGCTAGAAATGAAATTCAGTGCGGATTGGATGACAGGCACCCTAGGCACCCAGGATCGGCTTTAGTTTCACGTGTATCTCTTAAGCCGGCAGAGAAAACCCACCTGATATGCGCTCCACACAATTGAATAGAGACGCCGTTGATTTTCTATGGGAATTGCAGAAATGACTTCTAAGCCTCAAAATAATGACTTTTTTTCCTAAGGTGGTAGGAATGAAACTCAGTGCGGGCTGGATGGGGTCCCCCCTGGGCACCGCAGACCTAAGCTTGTTTAACTCCTACCTCTTAAAGGGACCGAGAAAAAATGACCTTTTCTGCACTCCAATGTAAGTCAATGGGGCGATTTTTTGGCTATGTGCTAGAAATGAAATTCAGTGCGGATTGGATGACAGGCACCCTAGGCACCCAGGATCGGCTTTAGTTTCACGTGTATCTCTTAAGCCGGCAGAGAAAACCCACCTGATATGCGCTCCACACAATTGAATAGAGACGCCGTTGATTTTCTATGGGAATTGCAGAAATGACTTCTAAGCCTCAAAATAATGACTTTTTTTCCTAAGGTGGTAGGAATGAAACTCAGTGCGGGCTGGATGGGGTCCCCCCTGGGCACCGCAGACCTAAGCTTGTTTAACTCCTACCTCTTAAAGGGACCGAGAAAAAATGACCTTTTCTGCACTCCAATGTAAGTCAATGGGGCGATTTTTTGGCTATGTGCTAGAAATGAAATTCAGTGCGGATTGGATGACAGGCACCCTAGGCACCCAGGATCGGCTTTAGTTTCACGTGTATCTCTTAAGCCGGCAGAGAAAACCCACCTGATATGCGCTCCACACAATTGAATAGAGACGCCGTTGATTTTCTATGGGAATTGCAGAAATGACTTCTAAGCCTCAAAATAATGACTTTTTTTCCTAAGGTGGTAGGAATGAAACTCAGTGCGGGCTGGATGGGGTCCCCCCTGGGCACCGCAGACCTAAGCTTGTTTAACTCCTACCTCTTAAAGGGACCGAGAAAAAATGACCTTTTCTGCACTCCAATGTAAGTCAATGGGGCGATTTTTTGGCTATGTGCTAGAAATGAAATTCAGTGCGGATTGGATGACAGGCACCCTAGGCACCCAGGATCGGCTTTAGTTTCACGTGTATCTCTTAAGCCGGCAGAGAAAACCCACCTGATATGCGCTCCACACAATTGAATAGAGACGCCGTTGATTTTCTATGGGAATTGCAGAAATGACTTCTAAGCCTCAAAATAATGACTTTTTTTCCTAAGGTGGTAGGAATGAAACTCAGTGCGGGCTGGATGGGGTCCCCCCTGGGCACCGCAGACCTAAGCTTGTTTAACTCCTACCTCTTAAAGGGACCGAGAAAAAATGACCTTTTCTGCACTCCAATGTAAGTCAATGGGGCGATTTTTTGGCTATGTGCTAGAAATGAAATTCAGTGCGGATTGGATGACAGGCACCCTAGGCACCCAGGATCGGCTTTAGTTTCACGTGTATCTCTTAAGCCGGCAGAGAAAACCCACCTGATATGCGCTCCACACAATTGAATAGAGACGCCGTTGATTTTCTATGGGAATTGCAGAAATGACTTCTAAGCCTCAAAATAATGACTTTTTTTCCTAAGGTGGTAGGAATGAAACTCAGTGCGGGCTGGATGGGGTCCCCCCTGGGCACCGCAGACCTAAGCTTGTTTAACTCCTACCTCTTAAAGGGACCGAGAAAAAATGACCTTTTCTGCACTCCAATGTAAGTCAATGGGGCGATTTTTTGGCTATGTGCTAGAAATGAAATTCAGTGCGGATTGGATGACAGGCACCCTAGGCACCCAGGATCGGCTTTAGTTTCACGTGTATCTCTTAAGCCGGCAGAGAAAACCCACCTGATATGCGCTCCACACAATTGAATAGAGACGCCGTTGATTTTCTATGGGAATTGCAGAAATGACTTCTAAGCCTCAAAATAATGACTTTTTTTCCTAAGGTGGTAGGAATGAAACTCAGTGCGGGCTGGATGGGGTCCCCCCTGGGCACCGCAGACCTAAGCTTGTTTAACTCCTACCTCTTAAAGGGACCGAGAAAAAATGACCTTTTCTGCACTCCAATGTAAGTCAATGGGGCGATTTTTTGGCTATGTGCTAGAAATGAAATTCAGTGCGGATTGGATGACAGGCACCCTAGGCACCCAGGATCGGCTTTAGTTTCACGTGTATCTCTTAAGCCGGCAGAGAAAACCCACCTGATATGCGCTCCACACAATTGAATAGAGACGCCGTTGATTTTCTATGGGAATTGCAGAAATGACTTCTAAGCCTCAAAATAATGACTTTTTTTCCTAAGGTGGTAGGAATGAAACTCAGTGCGGGCTGGATGGGGTCCCCCCTGGGCACCGCAGACCTAAGCTTGTTTAACTCCTACCTCTTAAAGGGACCGAGAAAAAATGACCTTTTCTGCACTCCAATGTAAGTCAATGGGGCGATTTTTTGGCTATGTGCTAGAAATGAAATTCAGTGCGGATTGGATGACAGGCACCCTAGGCACCCAGGATCGGCTTTAGTTTCACGTGTATCTCTTAAGCCGGCAGAGAAAACCCACCTGATATGCGCTCCACACAATTGAATAGAGACGCCGTTGATTTTCTATGGGAATTGCAGAAATGACTTCTAAGCCTCAAAATAATGACTTTTTTTCCTAAGGTGGTAGGAATGAAACTCAGTGCGGGCTGGATGGGGTCCCCCCTGGGCACCGCAGACCTAAGCTTGTTTAACTCCTACCTCTTAAAGGGACCGAGAAAAAATGACCTTTTCTGCACTCCAATGTAAGTCAATGGGGCGATTTTTTGGCTATGTGCTAGAAATGAAATTCAGTGCGGATTGGATGACAGGCACCCTAGGCACCCAGGATCGGCTTTAGTTTCACGTGTATCTCTTAAGCCGGCAGAGAAAACCCACCTGATATGCGCTCCACACAATTGAATAGAGACGCCGTTGATTTTCTATGGGAATTGCAGAAATGACTTCTAAGCCTCAAAATAATGACTTTTTTTCCTAAGGTGGTAGGAATGAAACTCAGTGCGGGCTGGATGGGGTCCCCCCTGGGCACCGCAGACCTAAGCTTGTTTAACTCCTACCTCTTAAAGGGACCGAGAAAAAATGACCTTTTCTGCACTCCAATGTAAGTCAATGGGGCGATTTTTTGGCTATGTGCTAGAAATGAAATTCAGTGCGGATTGGATGACAGGCACCCTAGGCACCCAGGATCGGCTTTAGTTTCACGTGTATCTCTTAAGCCGGCAGAGAAAACCCACCTGATATGCGCTCCACACAATTGAATAGAGACGCCGTTGATTTTCTATGGGAATTGCAGAAATGACTTCTAAGCCTCAAAATAATGACTTTTTTTCCTAAGGTGGTAGGAATGAAACTCAGTGCGGGCTGGATGGGGTCCCCCCTGGGCACCGCAGACCTAAGCTTGTTTAACTCCTACCTCTTAAAGGGACCGAGAAAAAATGACCTTTTCTGCACTCCAATGTAAGTCAATGGGGCGATTTTTTGGCTATGTGCTAGAAATGAAATTCAGTGCGGATTGGATGACAGGCACCCTAGGCACCCAGGATCGGCTTTAGTTTCACGTGTATCTCTTAAGCCGGCAGAGAAAACCCACCTGATATGCGCTCCACACAATTGAATAGAGACGCCGTTGATTTTCTATGGGAATTGCAGAAATGACTTCTAAGCCTCAAAATAATGACTTTTTTTCCTAAGGTGGTAGGAATGAAACTCAGTGCGGGCTGGATGGGGTCCCCCCTGGGCACCGCAGACCTAAGCTTGTTTAACTCCTACCTCTTAAAGGGACCGAGAAAAAATGACCTTTTCTGCACTCCAATGTAAGTCAATGGGGCGATTTTTTGGCTATGTGCTAGAAATGAAATTCAGTGCGGATTGGATGACAGGCACCCTAGGCACCCAGGATCGGCTTTAGTTTCACGTGTATCTCTTAAGCCGGCAGAGAAAACCCACCTGATATGCGCTCCACACAATTGAATAGAGACGCCGTTGATTTTCTATGGGAATTGCAGAAATGACTTCTAAGCCTCAAAATAAT
Organism: Dendropsophus ebraccatus; assembly: GCF_027789765.1. Classification (NCBI taxonomy): domain Eukaryota; kingdom Metazoa; phylum Chordata; class Amphibia; order Anura; family Hylidae; genus Dendropsophus; species Dendropsophus ebraccatus. The sequence continues at coordinate 37,581 of NW_027210253.1, read as the reverse complement.
GACTTTTTTTCCTAAGGTGGTAGGAATGAAACTCAGTGCGGGCTGGATGGGGTCCCCCCTGGGCACCGCAGACCTAAGCTTGTTTAACTCCTACCTCTTAAAGGGACCGAGAAAAAATGACCTTTTCTGCACTCCAATGTAAGTCAATGGGGCGATTTTTTGGCTATGTGCTAGAAATGAAATTCAGTGCGGATTGGATGACAGGCACCCTAGGCACCCAGGATCGGCTTTAGTTTCACGTGTATCTCTTAAGCCGGCAGAGAAAACCCACCTGATATGCGCTCCACACAATTGAATAGAGACGCCGTTGATTTTCTATGGGAATTGCAGAAATGACTTCTAAGCCTCAAAATAATGACTTTTTTTCCTAAGGTGGTAGGAATGAAACTCAGTGCGGGCTGGATGGGGTCCCCCCTGGGCACCGCAGACCTAAGCTTGTTTAACTCCTACCTCTTAAAGGGACCGAGAAAAAATGACCTTTTCTGCACTCCAATGTAAGTCAATGGGGCGATTTTTTGGCTATGTGCTAGAAATGAAATTCAGTGCGGATTGGATGACAGGCACCCTAGGCACCCAGGATCGGCTTTAGTTTCACGTGTATCTCTTAAGCCGGCAGAGAAAACCCACCTGATATGCGCTCCACACAATTGAATAGAGACGCCGTTGATTTTCTATGGGAATTGCAGAAATGACTTCTAAGCCTCAAAATAATGACTTTTTTTCCTAAGGTGGTAGGAATGAAACTCAGTGCGGGCTGGATGGGGTCCCCCCTGGGCACCGCAGACCTAAGCTTGTTTAACTCCTACCTCTTAAAGGGACCGAGAAAAAATGACCTTTTCTGCACTCCAATGTAAGTCAATGGGGCGATTTTTTGGCTATGTGCTAGAAATGAAATTCAGTGCGGATTGGATGACAGGCACCCTAGGCACCCAGGATCGGCTTTAGTTTCACGTGTATCTCTTAAGCCGGCAGAGAAAACCCACCTGATATGCGCTCCACACAATTGAATAGAGACGCCGTTGATTTTCTATGGGAATTGCAGAAATGACTTCTAAGCCTCAAAATAATGACTTTTTTTCCTAAGGTGGTAGGAATGAAACTCAGTGCGGGCTGGATGGGGTCCCCCCTGGGCACCGCAGACCTAAGCTTGTTTAACTCCTACCTCTTAAAGGGACCGAGAAAAAATGACCTTTTCTGCACTCCAATGTAAGTCAATGGGGCGATTTTTTGGCTATGTGCTAGAAATGAAATTCAGTGCGGATTGGATGACAGGCACCCTAGGCACCCAGGATCGGCTTTAGTTTCACGTGTATCTCTTAAGCCGGCAGAGAAAACCCACCTGATATGCGCTCCACACAATTGAATAGAGACGCCGTTGATTTTCTATGGGAATTGCAGAAATGACTTCTAAGCCTCAAAATAATGACTTTTTTTCCTAAGGTGGTAGGAATGAAACTCAGTGCGGGCTGGATGGGGTCCCCCCTGGGCACCGCAGACCTAAGCTTGTTTAACTCCTACCTCTTAAAGGGACCGAGAAAAAATGACCTTTTCTGCACTCCAATGTAAGTCAATGGGGCGATTTTTTGGCTATGTGCTAGAAATGAAATTCAGTGCGGATTGGATGACAGGCACCCTAGGCACCCAGGATCGGCTTTAGTTTCACGTGTATCTCTTAAGCCGGCAGAGAAAACCCACCTGATATGCGCTCCACACAATTGAATAGAGACGCCGTTGATTTTCTATGGGAATTGCAGAAATGACTTCTAAGCCTCAAAATAATGACTTTTTTTCCTAAGGTGGTAGGAATGAAACTCAGTGCGGGCTGGATGGGGTCCCCCCTGGGCACCGCAGACCTAAGCTTGTTTAACTCCTACCTCTTAAAGGGACCGAGAAAAAATGACCTTTTCTGCACTCCAATGTAAGTCAATGGGGCGATTTTTTGGCTATGTGCTAGAAATGAAATTCAGTGCGGATTGGATGACAGGCACCCTAGGCACCCAGGATCGGCTTTAGTTTCACGTGTATCTCTTAAGCCGGCAGAGAAAACCCACCTGATATGCGCTCCACACAATTGAATAGAGACGCCGTTGATTTTCTATGGGAATTGCAGAAATGACTTCTAAGCCTCAAAATAATGACTTTTTTTCCTAAGGTGGTAGGAATGAAACTCAGTGCGGGCTGGATGGGGTCCCCCCTGGGCACCGCAGACCTAAGCTTGTTTAACTCCTACCTCTTAAAGGGACCGAGAAAAAATGACCTTTTCTGCACTCCAATGTAAGTCAATGGGGCGATTTTTTGGCTATGTGCTAGAAATGAAATTCAGTGCGGATTGGATGACAGGCACCCTAGGCACCCAGGATCGGCTTTAGTTTCACGTGTATCTCTTAAGCCGGCAGAGAAAACCCACCTGATATGCGCTCCACACAATTGAATAGAGACGCCGTTGATTTTCTATGGGAATTGCAGAAATGACTTCTAAGCCTCAAAATAATGACTTTTTTTCCTAAGGTGGTAGGAATGAAACTCAGTGCGGGCTGGATGGGGTCCCCCCTGGGCACCGCAGACCTAAGCTTGTTTAACTCCTACCTCTTAAAGGGACCGAGAAAAAATGACCTTTTCTGCACTCCAATGTAAGTCAATGGGGCGATTTTTTGGCTATGTGCTAGAAATGAAATTCAGTGCGGATTGGATGACAGGCACCCTAGGCACCCAGGATCGGCTTTAGTTTCACGTGTATCTCTTAAGCCGGCAGAGAAAACCCACCTGATATGCGCTCCACACAATTGAATAGAGACGCCGTTGATTTTCTATGGGAATTGCAGAAATGACTTCTAAGCCTCAAAATAATGACTTTTTTTCCTAAGGTGGTAGGAATGAAACTCAGTGCGGGCTGGATGGGGTCCCCCCTGGGCACCGCAGACCTAAGCTTGTTTAACTCCTACCTCTTAAAGGGACCGAGAAAAAATGACCTTTTCTGCACTCCAATGTAAGTCAATGGGGCGATTTTTTGGCTATGTGCTAGAAATGAAATTCAGTGCGGATTGGATGACAGGCACCCTAGGCACCCAGGATCGGCTTTAGTTTCACGTGTATCTCTTAAGCCGGCAGAGAAAACCCACCTGATATGCGCTCCACACAATTGAATAGAGACGCCGTTGATTTTCTATGGGAATTGCAGAAATGACTTCTAAGCCTCAAAATAATGACTTTTTTTCCTAAGGTGGTAGGAATGAAACTCAGTGCGGGCTGGATGGGGTCCCCCCTGGGCACCGCAGACCTAAGCTTGTTTAACTCCTACCTCTTAAAGGGACCGAGAAAAAATGACCTTTTCTGCACTCCAATGTAAGTCAATGGGGCGATTTTTTGGCTATGTGCTAGAAATGAAATTCAGTGCGGATTGGATGACAGGCACCCTAGGCACCCAGGATCGGCTTTAGTTTCACGTGTATCTCTTAAGCCGGCAGAGAAAACCCACCTGATATGCGCTCCACACAATTGAATAGAGACGCCGTTGATTTTCTATGGGAATTGCAGAAATGACTTCTAAGCCTCAAAATAATGACTTTTTTTCCTAAGGTGGTAGGAATGAAACTCAGTGCGGGCTGGATGGGGTCCCCCCTGGGCACCGCAGACCTAAGCTTGTTTAACTCCTACCTCTTAAAGGGACCGAGAAAAAATGACCTTTTCTGCACTCCAATGTAAGTCAATGGGGCGATTTTTTGGCTATGTGCTAGAAATGAAATTCAGTGCGGATTGGATGACAGGCACCCTAGGCACCCAGGATCGGCTTTAGTTTCACGTGTATCTCTTAAGCCGGCAGAGAAAACCCACCTGATATGCGCTCCACACAATTGAATAGAGACGCCGTTGATTTTCTATGGGAATTGCAGAAATGACTTCTAAGCCTCAAAATAATGACTTTTTTTCCTAAGGTGGTAGGAATGAAACTCAGTGCGGGCTGGATGGGGTCCCCCCTGGGCACCGCAGACCTAAGCTTGTTTAACTCCTACCTCTTAAAGGGACCGAGAAAAAATGACCTTTTCTGCACTCCAATGTAAGTCAATGGGGCGATTTTTTGGCTATGTGCTAGAAATGAAATTCAGTGCGGATTGGATGACAGGCACCCTAGGCACCCAGGATCGGCTTTAGTTTCACGTGTATCTCTTAAGCCGGCAGAGAAAACCCACCTGATATGCGCTCCACACAATTGAATAGAGACGCCGTTGATTTTCTATGGGAATTGCAGAAATGACTTCTAAGCCTCAAAATAATGACTTTTTTTCCTAAGGTGGTAGGAATGAAACTCAGTGCGGGCTGGATGGGGTCCCCCCTGGGCACCGCAGACCTAAGCTTGTTTAACTCCTACCTCTTAAAGGGACCGAGAAAAAATGACCTTTTCTGCACTCCAATGTAAGTCAATGGGGCGATTTTTTGGCTATGTGCTAGAAATGAAATTCAGTGCGGATTGGATGACAGGCACCCTAGGCACCCAGGATCGGCTTTAGTTTCACGTGTATCTCTTAAGCCGGCAGAGAAAACCCACCTGATATGCGCTCCACACAATTGAATAGAGACGCCGTTGATTTTCTATGGGAATTGCAGAAATGACTTCTAAGCCTCAAAATAATGACTTTTTTTCCTAAGGTGGTAGGAATGAAACTCAGTGCGGGCTGGATGGGGTCCCCCCTGGGCACCGCAGACCTAAGCTTGTTTAACTCCTACCTCTTAAAGGGACCGAGAAAAAATGACCTTTTCTGCACTCCAATGTAAGTCAATGGGGCGATTTTTTGGCTATGTGCTAGAAATGAAATTCAGTGCGGATTGGATGACAGGCACCCTAGGCACCCAGGATCGGCTTTAGTTTCACGTGTATCTCTTAAGCCGGCAGAGAAAACCCACCTGATATGCGCTCCACACAATTGAATAGAGACGCCGTTGATTTTCTATGGGAATTGCAGAAATGACTTCTAAGCCTCAAAATAATGACTTTTTTTCCTAAGGTGGTAGGAATGAAACTCAGTGCGGGCTGGATGGGGTCCCCCCTGGGCACCGCAGACCTAAGCTTGTTTAACTCCTACCTCTTAAAGGGACCGAGAAAAAATGACCTTTTCTGCACTCCAATGTAAGTCAATGGGGCGATTTTTTGGCTATGTGCTAGAAATGAAATTCAGTGCGGATTGGATGACAGGCACCCTAGGCACCCAGGATCGGCTTTAGTTTCACGTGTATCTCTTAAGCCGGCAGAGAAAACCCACCTGATATGCGCTCCACACAATTGAATAGAGACGCCGTTGATTTTCTATGGGAATTGCAGAAATGACTTCTAAGCCTCAAAATAATGACTTTTTTTCCTAAGGTGGTAGGAATGAAACTCAGTGCGGGCTGGATGGGGTCCCCCCTGGGCACCGCAGACCTAAGCTTGTTTAACTCCTACCTCTTAAAGGGACCGAGAAAAAATGACCTTTTCTGCACTCCAATGTAAGTCAATGGGGCGATTTTTTGGCTATGTGCTAGAAATGAAATTCAGTGCGGATTGGATGACAGGCACCCTAGGCACCCAGGATCGGCTTTAGTTTCACGTGTATCTCTTAAGCCGGCAGAGAAAACCCACCTGATATGCGCTCCACACAATTGAATAGAGACGCCGTTGATTTTCTATGGGAATTGCAGAAATGACTTCTAAGCCTCAAAATAATGACTTTTTTTCCTAAGGTGGTAGGAATGAAACTCAGTGCGGGCTGGATGGGGTCCCCCCTGGGCACCGCAGACCTAAGCTTGTTTAACTCCTACCTCTTAAAGGGACCGAGAAAAAATGACCTTTTCTGCACTCCAATGTAAGTCAATGGGGCGATTTTTTGGCTATGTGCTAGAAATGAAATTCAGTGCGGATTGGATGACAGGCACCCTAGGCACCCAGGATCGGCTTTAGTTTCACGTGTATCTCTTAAGCCGGCAGAGAAAACCCACCTGATATGCGCTCCACACAATTGAATAGAGACGCCGTTGATTTTCTATGGGAATTGCAGAAATGACTTCTAAGCCTCAAAATAATGACTTTTTTTCCTAAGGTGGTAGGAATGAAACTCAGTGCGGGCTGGATGGGGTCCCCCCTGGGCACCGCAGACCTAAGCTTGTTTAACTCCTACCTCTTAAAGGGACCGAGAAAAAATGACCTTTTCTGCACTCCAATGTAAGTCAATGGGGCGATTTTTTGGCTATGTGCTAGAAATGAAATTCAGTGCGGATTGGATGACAGGCACCCTAGGCACCCAGGATCGGCTTTAGTTTCACGTGTATCTCTTAAGCCGGCAGAGAAAACCCACCTGATATGCGCTCCACACAATTGAATAGAGACGCCGTTGATTTTCTATGGGAATTGCAGAAATGACTTCTAAGCCTCAAAATAATGACTTTTTTTCCTAAGGTGGTAGGAATGAAACTCAGTGCGGGCTGGATGGGGTCCCCCCTGGGCACCGCAGACCTAAGCTTGTTTAACTCCTACCTCTTAAAGGGACCGAGAAAAAATGACCTTTTCTGCACTCCAATGTAAGTCAATGGGGCGATTTTTTGGCTATGTGCTAGAAATGAAATTCAGTGCGGATTGGATGACAGGCACCCTAGGCACCCAGGATCGGCTTTAGTTTCACGTGTATCTCTTAAGCCGGCAGAGAAAACCCACCTGATATGCGCTCCACACAATTGAATAGAGACGCCGTTGATTTTCTATGGGAATTGCAGAAATGACTTCTAAGCCTCAAAATAATGACTTTTTTTCCTAAGGTGGTAGGAATGAAACTCAGTGCGGGCTGGATGGGGTCCCCCCTGGGCACCGCAGACCTAAGCTTGTTTAACTCCTACCTCTTAAAGGGACCGAGAAAAAATGACCTTTTCTGCACTCCAATGTAAGTCAATGGGGCGATTTTTTGGCTATGTGCTAGAAATGAAATTCAGTGCGGATTGGATGACAGGCACCCTAGGCACCCAGGATCGGCTTTAGTTTCACGTGTATCTCTTAAGCCGGCAGAGAAAACCCACCTGATATGCGCTCCACACAATTGAATAGAGACGCCGTTGATTTTCTATGGGAATTGCAGAAATGACTTCTAAGCCTCAAAATAATGACTTTTTTTCCTAAGGTGGTAGGAATGAAACTCAGTGCGGGCTGGATGGGGTCCCCCCTGGGCACCGCAGACCTAAGCTTGTTTAACTCCTACCTCTTAAAGGGACCGAGAAAAAATGACCTTTTCTGCACTCCAATGTAAGTCAATGGGGCGATTTTTTGGCTATGTGCTAGAAATGAAATTCAGTGCGGATTGGATGACAGGCACCCTAGGCACCCAGGATCGGCTTTAGTTTCACGTGTATCTCTTAAGCCGGCAGAGAAAACCCACCTGATATGCGCTCCACACAATTGAATAGAGACGCCGTTGATTTTCTATGGGAATTGCAGAAATGACTTCTAAGCCTCAAAATAATGACTTTTTTTCCTAAGGTGGTAGGAATGAAACTCAGTGCGGGCTGGATGGGGTCCCCCCTGGGCACCGCAGACCTAAGCTTGTTTAACTCCTACCTCTTAAAGGGACCGAGAAAAAATGACCTTTTCTGCACTCCAATGTAAGTCAATGGGGCGATTTTTTGGCTATGTGCTAGAAATGAAATTCAGTGCGGATTGGATGACAGGCACCCTAGGCACCCAGGATCGGCTTTAGTTTCACGTGTATCTCTTAAGCCGGCAGAGAAAACCCACCTGATATGCGCTCCACACAATTGAATAGAGACGCCGTTGATTTTCTATGGGAATTGCAGAAATGACTTCTAAGCCTCAAAATAATGACTTTTTTTCCTAAGGTGGTAGGAATGAAACTCAGTGCGGGCTGGATGGGGTCCCCCCTGGGCACCGCAGACCTAAGCTTGTTTAACTCCTACCTCTTAAAGGGACCGAGAAAAAATGACCTTTTCTGCACTCCAATGTAAGTCAATGGGGCGATTTTTTGGCTATGTGCTAGAAATGAAATTCAGTGCGGATTGGATGACAGGCACCCTAGGCACCCAGGATCGGCTTTAGTTTCACGTGTATCTCTTAAGCCGGCAGAGAAAACCCACCTGATATGCGCTCCACACAATTGAATAGAGACGCCGTTGATTTTCTATGGGAATTGCAGAAATGACTTCTAAGCCTCAAAATAATGACTTTTTTTCCTAAGGTGGTAGGAATGAAACTCAGTGCGGGCTGGATGGGGTCCCCCTGGGCACCGCAGACCTAAGCTTGTTTAACTCCTACCTCTTAAAGGGACCGAGAAAAAATGACCTTTTCTGCACTCCAATGTAAGTCAATGGGGCGATTTTTTGGCTATGTGCTAGAAATGAAATTCAGTGCGGATTGGATGACAGGCACCCTAGGCACCCAGGATCGGCTTTAGTTTCACGTGTATCTCTTAAGCCGGCAGAGAAAACCCACCTGATATGCGCTCCACACAATTGAATAGAGACGCCGTTGATTTTCTATGGGAATTGCAGAAATGACTTCTAAGCCTCAAAATAATGACTTTTTTTCCTAAGGTGGTAGGAATGAAACTCAGTGCGGGCTGGATGGGGTCCCCCCTGGGCACCGCAGACCTAAGCTTGTTTAACTCCTACCTCTTAAAGGGACCGAGAAAAAATGACCTTTTCTGCACTCCAATGTAAGTCAATGGGGCGATTTTTTGGCTATGTGCTAGAAATGAAATTCAGTGCGGATTGGATGACAGGCACCCTAGGCACCCAGGATCGGCTTTAGTTTCACGTGTATCTCTTAAGCCGGCAGAGAAAACCCACCTGATATGCGCTCCACACAATTGAATAGAGACGCCGTTGATTTTCTATGGGAATTGCAGAAATGACTTCTAAGCCTCAAAATAATGACTTTTTTTCCTAAGGTGGTAGGAATGAAACTCAGTGCGGGCTGGATGGGGTCCCCCCTGGGCACCGCAGACCTAAGCTTGTTTAACTCCTACCTCTTAAAGGGACCGAGAAAAAATGACCTTTTCTGCACTCCAATGTAAGTCAATGGGGCGATTTTTTGGCTATGTGCTAGAAATGAAATTCAGTGCGGATTGGATGACAGGCACCCTAGGCACCCAGGATCGGCTTTAGTTTCACGTGTATCTCTTAAGCCGGCAGAGAAAACCCACCTGATATGCGCTCCACACAATTGAATAGAGACGCCGTTGATTTTCTATGGGAATTGCAGAAATGACTTCTAAGCCTCAAAATAATGACTTTTTTTCCTAAGGTGGTAGGAATGAAACTCAGTGCGGGCTGGATGGGGTCCCCCCTGGGCACCGCAGACCTAAGCTTGTTTAACTCCTACCTCTTAAAGGGACCGAGAAAAAATGACCTTTTCTGCACTCCAATGTAAGTCAATGGGGCGATTTTTTGGCTATGTGCTAGAAATGAAATTCAGTGCGGATTGGATGACAGGCACCCTAGGCACCCAGGATCGGCTTTAGTTTCACGTGTATCTCTTAAGCCGGCAGAGAAAACCCACCTGATATGCGCTCCACACAATTGAATAGAGACGCCGTTGATTTTCTATGGGAATTGCAGAAATGACTTCTAAGCCTCAAAATAATGACTTTTTTTCCTAAGGTGGTAGGAATGAAACTCAGTGCGGGCTGGATGGGGTCCCCCCTGGGCACCGCAGACCTAAGCTTGTTTAACTCCTACCTCTTAAAGGGACCGAGAAAAAATGACCTTTTCTGCACTCCAATGTAAGTCAATGGGGCGATTTTTTGGCTATGTGCTAGAAATGAAATTCAGTGCGGATTGGATGACAGGCACCCTAGGCACCCAGGATCGGCTTTAGTTTCACGTGTATCTCTTAAGCCGGCAGAGAAAACCCACCTGATATGCGCTCCACACAATTGAATAGAGACGCCGTTGATTTTCTATGGGAATTGCAGAAATGACTTCTAAGCCTCAAAATAATGACTTTTTTTCCTAAGGTGGTAGGAATGAAACTCAGTGCGGGCTGGATGGGGTCCCCCCTGGGCACCGCAGACCTAAGCTTGTTTAACTCCTACCTCTTAAAGGGACCGAGAAAAAATGACCTTTTCTGCACTCCAATGTAAGTCAATGGGGCGATTTTTTGGCTATGTGCTAGAAATGAAATTCAGTGCGGATTGGATGACAGGCACCCTAGGCACCCAGGATCGGCTTTAGTTTCACGTGTATCTCTTAAGCCGGCAGAGAAAACCCACCTGATATGCGCTCCACACAATTGAATAGAGACGCCGTTGATTTTCTATGGGAATTGCAGAAATGACTTCTAAGCCTCAAAATAATGACTTTTTTTCCTAAGGTGGTAGGAATGAAACTCAGTGCGGGCTGGATGGGGTCCCCCCTGGGCACCGCAGACCTAAGCTTGTTTAACTCCTACCTCTTAAAGGGACCGAGAAAAAATGACCTTTTCTGCACTCCAATGTAAGTCAATGGGGCGATTTTTTGGCTATGTGCTAGAAATGAAATTCAGTGCGGATTGGATGACAGGCACCCTAGGCACCCAGGATCGGCTTTAGTTTCACGTGTATCTCTTAAGCCGGCAGAGAAAACCCACCTGATATGCGCTCCACACAATTGAATAGAGACGCCGTTGATTTTCTATGGGAATTGCAGAAATGACTTCTAAGCCTCAAAATAATGACTTTTTTTCCTAAGGTGGTAGGAATGAAACTCAGTGCGGGCTGGATGGGGTCCCCCCTGGGCACCGCAGACCTAAGCTTGTTTAACTCCTACCTCTTAAAGGGACCGAGAAAAAATGACCTTTTCTGCACTCCAATGTAAGTCAATGGGGCGATTTTTTGGCTATGTGCTAGAAATGAAATTCAGTGCGGATTGGATGACAGGCACCCTAGGCACCCAGGATCGGCTTTAGTTTCACGTGTATCTCTTAAGCCGGCAGAGAAAACCCACCTGATATGCGCTCCACACAATTGAATAGAGACGCCGTTGATTTTCTATGGGAATTGCAGAAATGACTTCTAAGCCTCAAAATAATGACTTTTTTTCCTAAGGTGGTAGGAATGAAACTCAGTGCGGGCTGGATGGGGTCCCCCCTGGGCACCGCAGACCTAAGCTTGTTTAACTCCTACCTCTTAAAGGGACCGAGAAAAAATGACCTTTTCTGCACTCCAATGTAAGTCAATGGGGCGATTTTTTGGCTATGTGCTAGAAATGAAATTCAGTGCGGATTGGATGACAGGCACCCTAGGCACCCAGGATCGGCTTTAGTTTCACGTGTATCTCTTAAGCCGGCAGAGAAAACCCACCTGATATGCGCTCCACACAATTGAATAGAGACGCCGTTGATTTTCTATGGGAATTGCAGAAATGACTTCTAAGCCTCAAAATAATGACTTTTTTTCCTAAGGTGGTAGGAATGAAACTCAGTGCGGGCTGGATGGGGTCCCCCCTGGGCACCGCAGACCTAAGCTTGTTTAACTCCTACCTCTTAAAGGGACCGAGAAAAAATGACCTTTTCTGCACTCCAATGTAAGTCAATGGGGCGATTTTTTGGCTATGTGCTAGAAATGAAATTCAGTGCGGATTGGATGACAGGCACCCTAGGCACCCAGGATCGGCTTTAGTTTCACGTGTATCTCTTAAGCCGGCAGAGAAAACCCACCTGATATGCGCTCCACACAATTGAATAGAGACGCCGTTGATTTTCTATGGGAATTGCAGAAATGACTTCTAAGCCTCAAAATAATGACTTTTTTTCCTAAGGTGGTAGGAATGAAACTCAGTGCGGGCTGGATGGGGTCCCCCCTGGGCACCGCAGACCTAAGCTTGTTTAACTCCTACCTCTTAAAGGGACCGAGAAAAAATGACCTTTTCTGCACTCCAATGTAAGTCAATGGGGCGATTTTTTGGCTATGTGCTAGAAATGAAATTCAGTGCGGATTGGATGACAGGCACCCTAGGCACCCAGGATCGGCTTTAGTTTCACGTGTATCTCTTAAGCCGGCAGAGAAAACCCACCTGATATGCGCTCCACACAATTGAATAGAGACGCCGTTGATTTTCTATGGGAATTGCAGAAATGACTTCTAAGCCTCAAAATAATGACTTTTTTTCCTAAGGTGGTAGGAATGAAACTCAGTGCGGGCTGGATGGGGTCCCCCCTGGGCACCGCAGACCTAAGCTTGTTTAACTCCTACCTCTTAAAGGGACCGAGAAAAAATGACCTTTTCTGCACTCCAATGTAAGTCAATGGGGCGATTTTTTGGCTATGTGCTAGAAATGAAATTCAGTGCGGATTGGATGACAGGCACCCTAGGCACCCAGGATCGGCTTTAGTTTCACGTGTATCTCTTAAGCCGGCAGAGAAAACCCACCTGATATGCGCTCCACACAATTGAATAGAGACGCCGTTGATTTTCTATGGGAATTGCAGAAATGACTTCTAAGCCTCAAAATAATGACTTTTTTTCCTAAGGTGGTAGGAATGAAACTCAGTGCGGGCTGGATGGGGTCCCCCCTGGGCACCGCAGACCTAAGCTTGTTTAACTCCTACCTCTTAAAGGGACCGAGAAAAAATGACCTTTTCTGCACTCCAATGTAAGTCAATGGGGCGATTTTTTGGCTATGTGCTAGAAATGAAATTCAGTGCGGATTGGATGACAGGCACCCTAGGCACCCAGGATCGGCTTTAGTTTCACGTGTATCTCTTAAGCCGGCAGAGAAAACCCACCTGATATGCGCTCCACACAATTGAATAGAGACGCCGTTGATTTTCTATGGGAATTGCAGAAATGACTTCTAAGCCTCAAAATAATGACTTTTTTTCCTAAGGTGGTAGGAATGAAACTCAGTGCGGGCTGGATGGGGTCCCCCCTGGGCACCGCAGACCTAAGCTTGTTTAACTCCTACCTCTTAAAGGGACCGAGAAAAAATGACCTTTTCTGCACTCCAATGTAAGTCAATGGGGCGATTTTTTGGCTATGTGCTAGAAATGAAATTCAGTGCGGATTGGATGACAGGCACCCTAGGCACCCAGGATCGGCTTTAGTTTCACGTGTATCTCTTAAGCCGGCAGAGAAAACCCACCTGATATGCGCTCCACACAATTGAATAGAGACGCCGTTGATTTTCTATGGGAATTGCAGAAATGACTTCTAAGCCTCAAAATAATGACTTTTTTTCCTAAGGTGGTAGGAATGAAACTCAGTGCGGGCTGGATGGGGTCCCCCCTGGGCACCGCAGACCTAAGCTTGTTTAACTCCTACCTCTTAAAGGGACCGAGAAAAAATGACCTTTTCTGCACTCCAATGTAAGTCAATGGGGCGATTTTTTGGCTATGTGCTAGAAATGAAATTCAGTGCGGATTGGATGACAGGCACCCTAGGCACCCAGGATCGGCTTTAGTTTCACGTGTATCTCTTAAGCCGGCAGAGAAAACCCACCTGATATGCGCTCCACACAATTGAATAGAGACGCCGTTGATTTTCTATGGGAATTGCAGAAATGACTTCTAAGCCTCAAAATAATGACTTTTTTTCCTAAGGTGGTAGGAATGAAACTCAGTGCGGGCTGGATGGGGTCCCCCCTGGGCACCGCAGACCTAAGCTTGTTTAACTCCTACCTCTTAAAGGGACCGAGAAAAAATGACCTTTTCTGCACTCCAATGTAAGTCAATGGGGCGATTTTTTGGCTATGTGCTAGAAATGAAATTCAGTGCGGATTGGATGACAGGCACCCTAGGCACCCAGGATCGGCTTTAGTTTCACGTGTATCTCTTAAGCCGGCAGAGAAAACCCACCTGATATGCGCTCCACACAATTGAATAGAGACGCCGTAGGAATTTTGATACTTACCTAACGGGAAATTCCTGTTCTTGAAGTCCGTAGGCGGCACACCATGGGTTAAGTCTAGGATCCCGAGTGCAAGGCAGAAGAGACATGCTCAGCAGTATCCAATCAAAAAAGGACACATGGTATAAGAGGCCGGATCAACCACACCAACACAGAGTTCGTATGCAGCAGTATATTTAATAAGGGAGGGTGTGTTGTGCCGCCTACGGACTTCAAGAACAGGAATTTCCCGTTAGGTAAGTATCAAAATTCCTACGTTCTTGCAGTCCTAAGGCGGCACACCATGGGACATACACAGCAGTGTAAAGCACACACGGGTGGGAATTAATCCAATACTTAGACACTTAGTACTTTTCTGCTTAAGGCTGCTTTTTTAGGGATAAAAATCCCGTAGAAGGAGGTAAAAAAGGTCAAGCTTTTCTTAAACATGAAGCAGCTCTCAGCCCTCTTGAAGAACGATCTTGAAATCCAGGCCAGTCAACTGACATGGCCCTGCTGAATAAGCTGTAGTCCCATCTAGAGCTTGAGGAATAAGAAGTGAACAAGCCATAAGCACTATTTTTATATTTCTTGAGGCTGTGAAGTTCTCCTTTTCCCGCAGAAACAAATAACCAGGTTTCCCAGAAGTAGCACTTCTATCATCCAGGGGATTGATTGAAGCATCTGAAGAAGCGTCTGAAGGAGGAAAGATAATCCTTGAACCATGGCTAATTGTTAATTTAAGCCAACTTGGAGGAGAAAGATTGGAAGCCAACCATCTTCTGAAACAGAACGGGCTAAAGACACACAGAGACCTTTTGGAGATTTTCCAATTGTCTGCTGTAGTCCAAAGCAATCTATCGTGTTAAGCTAAAAAGCTCCAAAGCCTCCCCATATTCTCAGCCGGAAAGATCCCGGCGAGATAGGGGGCTGAACCAAAACCATCCTAGGAGGGGCGTTCCAGGCTGAGGCGAGTGCTTCGTCCAAACTAAAGATATTTTGGACTTGAAAACCAGATGTCTGGTATGTTACTTCCCTTCTTCGTACAAATAAACAGCAGAGTTATAAGCTGGAACTGAAACCATATATCCCTGGTAAAATGATTTAACAAAATAGTCAGGTATCAAGGGTCCCCTTGACCGCCTGTACGGGTCCGGAGAACACGCCCTGTGAATATAGATAGCTTAAAAAAAATGGAAAGGAGTGTATGAATAACACACATGAGCATACTGTACAACAGACGGCATACTATAAGGGTAGAACGGAACCTCCGAGCCGGTTTGTCAGAAATGACAAGTTTCTGTATAGCTAAGAGTTGTTCCTTGGATACTAGAATCTATTGGAGAGGCTGTACACAAGGTAGGCAAAAAAAGAGAAACCAGATAGTTACTCACTTATTAGGAGGACGCTGTCCAACATCAGGGATTATGTCATTCTATGGCAGCCGGACCACACCAAAGGGAAGGGAAAGAGCTGCACTCTCGGTTCCCGGATTCTCTCCTCTTCCTCAGCGGTAGTCGGATTCAGAGAGGAGAACTTCAAAAGCCAGGGAACCCCCGGCTGAATACATACCAAAGTATCAGGACACACCGTTCCCGCAATATCCATAGAATGGTGCTCTTGGAAAAAGAGCCATTGATAGGGCTGGTGTAATCTGTGATTCCTCCTGCTACGTTCTGGCAGGAGAATAAATCTGAAAACAACAACTCCTAGAAAAACAGCCAGCATCAAAAAAACAATATACATAGTCTCCTTGGAATGTCGGTATTAACAATACTAGGAGGCTTCCCTGTAAAGCCGTGGAGAAGGAGAATCGCCTAAAAAAAGGTTCTCCCCGCTAGCTAGGAGTAGACTGCCGCAGGGAAAGACATTGAGACAATTCTTCCTAGCCGCATAAAGAAAAACACACCGAACAGGTTAGATGACAAAAAGTAATACATCCCAGATCCCATAAACGGGGATAATGTGGAAAACACATACAGTAAACATTTATCATGACTAATGGTCAATGATATGAGCTAGGCTTGCATCGCAAGGTATCCCATCGAGGCTGTGATGATCCTAAACAGGGTAGACAGTCATTTATGTGTGTAATGCAACCCAAGTCTTGAATTGTGGGGCTACCATCACAGACAGGGATTAGTATCCTACTTACGAGACTCCTAGAGTGTAGCTCACTAAGCTCAGGTAACAAAAATTTTTTTTTTTTTTTTTTTTTTTCAGCAGGCAAGCAGATAATTTAAAGTCTCATAACAAGAGACTAATGTGCCGGAAATATTACTTACATTATTGAGAGAGTGGCGATGTAGCGACCAGCAGGATAACGAGCAGCCGCCTTCTGGATATACTGTTTCCGGATCAGCCATATCCACTATAGGGCAGAGTATGCTAAGCAAAAACTGGACGTGAGGTGGCGGCGGTAACAGAGGAGAACTGGTACTGATAATTCCAGTAGCAGGATGTCAGTAAGTCGTGCGGTTTCACAGTTCAGTCCGGGGTCCACCGTTTAGTCGGACTAGCGATACACAGCCCCAACATCCCCTAGGGTCCCTCTTCCAAAGTCTCAGCTGTAGTAGTGACACACAGCCAAATCCTTTATCGGATTTCCTCTCAGTCCTAATAAAGAAACATCCTGCAAAAAAGGATGAAAGACAGAGGGGATAATGAGGTACTTACCATAGAGCTAAGTATATAGATCATCACTGATAGCTTGAAGCCATTATAGGGCGAGCAAGGCCCACTGTTCACTTTGTACGCACAGCAAAGTTGTGCTTCTGGAAGCCAGTTCCTCGTGCTTTTCAAATGGCGGGAACTCTCCCGTGGAACAGGTATTGACTTCCTGGCGCACTCCCCCCTAAAAAAGAGCTTTTTTACCCTTCTCCCTGAAAAAACGGGGTGCAGGTAACGAGAAAGTACACACAGAAAACACATTTTCCAGTACTTAGCTTTAGAGGCATAATGGCCGCCGCTCCCGACTTCCGAGACTCCGGCTCCTCGTGTCTCCGTCAGCGGGGAAAATTTCAGCATGGCAGAGAACACCTCCTTGTGCGTTAATCTGCAGGTGGACTGTGATGGTGCTCAGACACCAGCTGCACGTGCATTTAGTCGTCCGCTGAAAAGTCAGAGTGGCTAATTTTTGCGCCAGAAGTTTAAACTCTGCATCCAATAAAGAGGATTGTAGCATGGAAGTATCAGACCTGCCCCCAGTAGACATAGTTGCATACACAAGTAATGTGTGATAGTGACGGGAATAAAAACACCGTCATCCAAGAGCATGATAGGTAAACAATAACATGTACCCTGTGTGATCTGGATGCATGCAGGTCTGAATCCGTTCATCGAGTAGGGGACGGCAAAGACAGGGAAACAAATCCTGCGTCATCCGAATGCAAGCAGGTCTGACAACCGATCGTCCAAAGGAGGATGGTGCAGATCAGGATAAATAAGAGTTGGGAGAACCATAGATTATAGTTCTGATTGCTATCCTGATGTCTTTCAGGGCGAGACCGAGACTGTAAACTGCAGAGTGGTCACCAAGTCTGTCACGCGTTGTGTCCACAACACTGTTCAAGCAAATCCATCAGTTCAGGCAATCTCCGCAGAATGATCCTCATGGAAGAAACTGATGATAGGGCTGTCAAAATCTGTGACTCCTCCTGCTGATGTATCCTTTGGCAGGAGAGTTCATTCTGAAACAGAAAATAGAAACAGAAACAGCCAGAGCAACAGAAAGGGATATATATGCGAGTACGATAAAGGGCACAAAATGTTAAACAACCCAGTGAACAAACCCCCAGAACTACCGCAGAAGGGGAAAGGCATATGACTTGACTACTCCACTCATCAGGGCGCAGACAATACAGAACCCTCCCATCTGCTATAGTGTAAGATGGGAGTGGAAGCAGAAACATAACACAGGGGGAAAAACTCTTATACGAACACAAAAATAGAGTATAATAGTATCAGTATAATAAATCAGTACAACTGGTGGAAATATCCCCGAGTTGCAGAAAAAAATTCCAATTCCCCCTATGTGTTCACAGCAAAATAGCAGATTAGAACAGTGATCTCCCAATATATAACAGCTAGGGGATTCCCCTCAGAGTTAGAGGAGAGAGAGAGAGCAGACAAAATGCTCCAAACTCAATACAAAGTATAAACCACGCCCTAGGGGCGTGGCTGCTGGGGAAGGATGAATGACATAGAGACTACTCTCCCAGCAGAGCTCAGTGATACACAGAGATCTCCCAATGAAAAGTTAGCATGATGGGAGTGAGAGTAGTAAAACAAGCTCATCATCAAACACAGTTACAGAATCATATATATACCGCTGTAACCCTTGCTAACTCTGATCAACTGATAAGGAGGGGAAAACAGAAATAATAAATAAAAACCCTCAGGTAATTTCCCCATAAGCTACGCAGCAAAAGGGCGCGCACATAACGCCTGCTGTCAGCACTTACTCTTTAGCTGAAAAAAGGAAGGCACAGAGACCGGGATGCCGATGCAGAGCCCGTAATTTAGGCACCAACTACCTAAATGAGGAGGCCGGTAATTACCGTTGCATGATGTGTGACAGACGGAAACATACACACCCTCTATTTCAGCATGACAGGCGATAGCGGAAAGGGTATTCAGTGTGGCAGGAAGCTCCCAGCACGCTGGAACGCAGGTGGACCGCACGCCGGCACCTCGTGCATAGAGTGGCGGGGGAATTCAGCACGGGCGTCTTTGGCGCCAAAATTCAAGATTACCAACCTGCCCCCATATTGGCAATGCCAGAAATCACCATAACACGGCTAAGTGAATAATAAACGGGAAAACACCACCATCAGATAACCTGATAGGTGTTATACACTCACCATGTCCCGCGGCATGTAGGTCCTCCCAGAGGACGTAGTAGGTAGACAGGATCCATGCATCAAATGAATGTATGGTGGTCCGTACCTTAGGTCCTCCGCATATCAGGTCATCTGCATGTCAGGTCATCACCGGGAGGACTTGTCCCGCGGCATGTAGGTCCTGTCCCATTCATCCCCAGAGGACGGAGTAGGTAGACAGGACACATGCATCAAATGAATGTATGGTGGTCCGCACATTAGGTCCTCCGCATATCGGGTCATCTGCATGTCAGGTCATCACCGGGAGGACTTGTCCCGCGGCATGTAGGTCCTGTCCCATTCATCCCCAGAGGACGGAGTAGGTAGACAGGAACCATGCATCAAATGAATGTATGGTGGTCCGCACATTAGGTCCTCCGCATATCAGGTCATCTGCAGGTCAGGTCATCTCCGGGAGGACTGTGCGGACAGGGATCGAAAAAGAGATTGGAGAACCATATATTATAGTCCTGAGTCCAACTCTAGATCCCATCCAGGGCATGACAGATCAAGGCAAACTGCAACACTGTAGCCTGGTCTCCAAGTCTGAAACATGCGTTGTGCCAGCAAACACTGCTCAGGCAAATCTGAAAAAAACACAAAGAAACAAGTGTAAATTAAGTGCAAAAACACATAATTGTCTCTTCCTACTTGCAGAAGGAAAAAAACTCTGTGTTGGTGTGGTTGATCCGGCCTCTTATACCATGTGTCCTTTTTTGATTGGATACTGCTGAGCATGTCTCTTCTGCCTTGCACTCGGGATCCTAGACTTAACCCATGGTGTGCCGCCTTAGGACTGCAAGAACGTTGATTTTCTATGGGAATTGCAGAAATGACTTCTAAGCCTCAAAATAATGACTTTTTTTCCTAAGGTGGTAGGAATGAAACTCAGTGCGGGCTGGATGGGGTTCCCCCTGGGCACCGCAGACCTAAGCTTGTTTAACTCCTACCTCTTAAAGGGACCGAGAAAAAATGACCTTTTCTGCACTCCAATGTAAGTCAATGGGGCGATTTTTTGGCTATGTGCTAGAAATGAAATTCAGTGCGGATTGGATGACAGGCACCCTAGGCACCCAGGATCGGCTTTAGTTTCACGTGTATCTCTTAAGCCGGCAGAGAAAACCCACCTGATATGCGCTCCACACAATTGAATAGAGACGCCGTTGATTTTCTATGGGAATTGCAGAAATGACTTCTAAGCCTCAAAATAATGACTTTTTTTCCTAAGGTGGTAGGAATGAAACTCAGTGCGGGCTGGATGGGGTCCCCCCTGGGCACCGCAGACCTAAGCTTGTTTAACTCCTACCTCTTAAAGGGACCGAGAAAAAATGACCTTTTCTGCACTCCAATGTAAGTCAATGGGGCGATTTTTTGGCTATGTGCTAGAAATGAAATTCAGTGCGGATTGGATGACAGGCACCCTAGGCACCCAGGATCGGCTTTAGTTTCACGTGTATCTCTTAAGCCGGCAGAGAAAACCCACCTGATATGCGCTCCACACAATTGAATAGAGACGCCGTTGATTTTCTATGGGAATTGCAGAAATGACTTCTAAGCCTCAAAATAATGACTTTTTTTCCTAAGGTGGTAGGAATGAAACTCAGTGCGGGCTGGATGGGGTCCCCCCTGGGCACCGCAGACCTAAGCTTGTTTAACTCCTACCTCTTAAAGGGACCGAGAAAAAATGACCTTTTCTGCACTCCAATGTAAGTCAATGGGGCGATTTTTTGGCTATGTGCTAGAAATGAAATTCAGTGCGGATTGGATGACAGGCACCCTAGGCACCCAGGATCGGCTTTAGTTTCACGTGTATCTCTTAAGCCGGCAGAGAAAACCCACCTGATATGCGCTCCACACAATTGAATAGAGACGCCGTTGATTTTCTATGGGAATTGCAGAAATGACTTCTAAGCCTCAAAATAATGACTTTTTTTCCTAAGGTGGTAGGAATGAAACTCAGTGCGGGCTGGATGGGGTCCCCCCTGGGCACCGCAGACCTAAGCTTGTTTAACTCCTACCTCTTAAAGGGACCGAGAAAAAATGACCTTTTCTGCACTCCAATGTAAGTCAATGGGGCGATTTTTTGGCTATGTGCTAGAAATGAAATTCAGTGCGGATTGGATGACAGGCACCCTAGGCACCCAGGATCGGCTTTAGTTTCACGTGTATCTCTTAAGCCGGCAGAGAAAACCCACCTGATATGCGCTCCACACAATTGAATAGAGACGCCGTTGATTTTCTATGGGAATTGCAGAAATGACTTCTAAGCCTCAAAATAATGACTTTTTTTCCTAAGGTGGTAGGAATGAAACTCAGTGCGGGCTGGATGGGGTCCCCCCTGGGCACCGCAGACCTAAGCTTGTTTAACTCCTACCTCTTAAAGGGACCGAGAAAAAATGACCTTTTCTGCACTCCAATGTAAGTCAATGGGGCGATTTTTTGGCTATGTGCTAGAAATGAAATTCAGTGCGGATTGGATGACAGGCACCCTAGGCACCCAGGATCGGCTTTAGTTTCACGTGTATCTCTTAAGCCGGCAGAGAAAACCCACCTGATATGCGCTCCACACAATTGAATAGAGACGCCGTTGATTTTCTATGGGAATTGCAGAAATGACTTCTAAGCCTCAAAATAATGACTTTTTTTCCTAAGGTGGTAGGAATGAAACTCAGTGCGGGCTGGATGGGGTCCCCCCTGGGCACCGCAGACCTAAGCTTGTTTAACTCCTACCTCTTAAAGGGACCGAGAAAAAATGACCTTTTCTGCACTCCAATGTAAGTCAATGGGGCGATTTTTTGGCTATGTGCTAGAAATGAAATTCAGTGCGGATTGGATGACAGGCACCCTAGGCACCCAGGATCGGCTTTAGTTTCACGTGTATCTCTTAAGCCGGCAGAGAAAACCCACCTGATATGCGCTCCACACAATTGAATAGAGACGCCGTTGATTTTCTATGGGAATTGCAGAAATGACTTCTAAGCCTCAAAATAATGACTTTTTTTCCTAAGGTGGTAGGAATGAAACTCAGTGCGGGCTGGATGGGGTCCCCCCTGGGCACCGCAGACCTAAGCTTGTTTAACTCCTACCTCTTAAAGGGACCGAGAAAAAATGACCTTTTCTGCACTCCAATGTAAGTCAATGGGGCGATTTTTTGGCTATGTGCTAGAAATGAAATTCAGTGCGGATTGGATGACAGGCACCCTAGGCACCCAGGATCGGCTTTAGTTTCACGTGTATCTCTTAAGCCGGCAGAGAAAACCCACCTGATATGCGCTCCACACAATTGAATAGAGACGCCGTTGATTTTCTATGGGAATTGCAGAAATGACTTCTAAGCCTCAAAATAATGACTTTTTTTCCTAAGGTGGTAGGAATGAAACTCAGTGCGGGCTGGATGGGGTCCCCCCTGGGCACCGCAGACCTAAGCTTGTTTAACTCCTACCTCTTAAAGGGACCGAGAAAAAATGACCTTTTCTGCACTCCAATGTAAGTCAATGGGGCGATTTTTTGGCTATGTGCTAGAAATGAAATTCAGTGCGGATTGGATGACAGGCACCCTAGGCACCCAGGATCGGCTTTAGTTTCACGTGTATCTCTTAAGCCGGCAGAGAAAACCCACCTGATATGCGCTCCACACAATTGAATAGAGACGCCGTTGATTTTCTATGGGAATTGCAGAAATGACTTCTAAGCCTCAAAATAATGACTTTTTTTCCTAAGGTGGTAGGAATGAAACTCAGTGCGGGCTGGATGGGGTCCCCCCTGGGCACCGCAGACCTAAGCTTGTTTAACTCCTACCTCTTAAAGGGACCGAGA
The DNA here is from genome assembly GCF_027789765.1 of Dendropsophus ebraccatus. NCBI lineage: Eukaryota > Metazoa > Chordata > Amphibia > Anura > Hylidae > Dendropsophus > Dendropsophus ebraccatus. The sequence continues at coordinate 15,056 of NW_027210253.1, read as the reverse complement.
AAAAATGACCTTTTCTGCACTCCAATGTAAGTCAATGGGGCGATTTTTTGGCTATGTGCTAGAAATGAAATTCAGTGCGGATTGGATGACAGGCACCCTAGGCACCCAGGATCGGCTTTAGTTTCACGTGTATCTCTTAAGCCGGCAGAGAAAACCCACCTGATATGCGCTCCACACAATTGAATAGAGACGCCGTTGATTTTCTATGGGAATTGCAGAAATGACTTCTAAGCCTCAAAATAATGACTTTTTTTCCTAAGGTGGTAGGAATGAAACTCAGTGCGGGCTGGATGGGGTCCCCCCTGGGCACCGCAGACCTAAGCTTGTTTAACTCCTACCTCTTAAAGGGACCGAGAAAAAATGACCTTTTCTGCACTCCAATGTAAGTCAATGGGGCGATTTTTTGGCTATGTGCTAGAAATGAAATTCAGTGCGGATTGGATGACAGGCACCCTAGGCACCCAGGATCGGCTTTAGTTTCACGTGTATCTCTTAAGCCGGCAGAGAAAACCCACCTGATATGCGCTCCACACAATTGAATAGAGACGCCGTTGATTTTCTATGGGAATTGCAGAAATGACTTCTAAGCCTCAAAATAATGACTTTTTTTCCTAAGGTGGTAGGAATGAAACTCAGTGCGGGCTGGATGGGGTCCCCCCTGGGCACCGCAGACCTAAGCTTGTTTAACTCCTACCTCTTAAAGGGACCGAGAAAAAATGACCTTTTCTGCACTCCAATGTAAGTCAATGGGGCGATTTTTTGGCTATGTGCTAGAAATGAAATTCAGTGCGGATTGGATGACAGGCACCCTAGGCACCCAGGATCGGCTTTAGTTTCACGTGTATCTCTTAAGCCGGCAGAGAAAACCCACCTGATATGCGCTCCACACAATTGAATAGAGACGCCGTTGATTTTCTATGGGAATTGCAGAAATGACTTCTAAGCCTCAAAATAATGACTTTTTTTCCTAAGGTGGTAGGAATGAAACTCAGTGCGGGCTGGATGGGGTCCCCCCTGGGCACCGCAGACCTAAGCTTGTTTAACTCCTACCTCTTAAAGGGACCGAGAAAAAATGACCTTTTCTGCACTCCAATGTAAGTCAATGGGGCGATTTTTTGGCTATGTGCTAGAAATGAAATTCAGTGCGGATTGGATGACAGGCACCCTAGGCACCCAGGATCGGCTTTAGTTTCACGTGTATCTCTTAAGCCGGCAGAGAAAACCCACCTGATATGCGCTCCACACAATTGAATAGAGACGCCGTTGATTTTCTATGGGAATTGCAGAAATGACTTCTAAGCCTCAAAATAATGACTTTTTTTCCTAAGGTGGTAGGAATGAAACTCAGTGCGGGCTGGATGGGGTCCCCCCTGGGCACCGCAGACCTAAGCTTGTTTAACTCCTACCTCTTAAAGGGACCGAGAAAAAATGACCTTTTCTGCACTCCAATGTAAGTCAATGGGGCGATTTTTTGGCTATGTGCTAGAAATGAAATTCAGTGCGGATTGGATGACAGGCACCCTAGGCACCCAGGATCGGCTTTAGTTTCACGTGTATCTCTTAAGCCGGCAGAGAAAACCCACCTGATATGCGCTCCACACAATTGAATAGAGACGCCAGTTGATTTTCTATGGGAATTGCAGAAATGACTTCTAAGCCTCAAAATAATGACTTTTTTTCCTAAGGTGGTAGGAATGAAACTCAGTGCGGGCTGGATGGGGTCCCCCCTGGGCACCGCAGACCTAAGCTTGTTTAACTCCTACCTCTTAAAGGGACCGAGAAAAAATGACCTTTTCTGCACTCCAATGTAAGTCAATGGGGCGATTTTTTGGCTATGTGCTAGAAATGAAATTCAGTGCGGATTGGATGACAGGCACCCTAGGCACCCAGGATCGGCTTTAGTTTCACGTGTATCTCTTAAGCCGGCAGAGAAAACCCACCTGATATGCGCTCCACACAATTGAATAGAGACGCCGTTGATTTTCTATGGGAATTGCAGAAATGACTTCTAAGCCTCAAAATAATGACTTTTTTTCCTAAGGTGGTAGGAATGAAACTCAGTGCGGGCTGGATGGGGTCCCCCCTGGGCACCGCAGACCTAAGCTTGTTTAACTCCTACCTCTTAAAGGGACCGAGAAAAAATGACCTTTTCTGCACTCCAATGTAAGTCAATGGGGCGATTTTTTGGCTATGTGCTAGAAATGAAATTCAGTGCGGATTGGATGACAGGCACCCTAGGCACCCAGGATCGGCTTTAGTTTCACGTGTATCTCTTAAGCCGGCAGAGAAAACCCACCTGATATGCGCTCCACACAATTGAATAGAGACGCCGTTGATTTTCTATGGGAATTGCAGAAATGACTTCTAAGCCTCAAAATAATGACTTTTTTTCCTAAGGTGGTAGGAATGAAACTCAGTGCGGGCTGGATGGGGTCCCCCCTGGGCACCGCAGACCTAAGCTTGTTTAACTCCTACCTCTTAAAGGGACCGAGAAAAAATGACCTTTTCTGCACTCCAATGTAAGTCAATGGGGCGATTTTTTGGCTATGTGCTAGAAATGAAATTCAGTGCGGATTGGATGACAGGCACCCTAGGCACCCAGGATCGGCTTTAGTTTCACGTGTATCTCTTAAGCCGGCAGAGAAAACCCACCTGATATGCGCTCCACACAATTGAATAGAGACGCCGTTGATTTTCTATGGGAATTGCAGAAATGACTTCTAAGCCTCAAAATAATGACTTTTTTTCCTAAGGTGGTAGGAATGAAACTCAGTGCGGGCTGGATGGGGTCCCCCCTGGGCACCGCAGACCTAAGCTTGTTTAACTCCTACCTCTTAAAGGGACCGAGAAAAAATGACCTTTTCTGCACTCCAATGTAAGTCAATGGGGCGATTTTTTGGCTATGTGCTAGAAATGAAATTCAGTGCGGATTGGATGACAGGCACCCTAGGCACCCAGGATCGGCTTTAGTTTCACGTGTATCTCTTAAGCCGGCAGAGAAAACCCACCTGATATGCGCTCCACACAATTGAATAGAGACGCCGTTGATTTTCTATGGGAATTGCAGAAATGACTTCTAAGCCTCAAAATAATGACTTTTTTTCCTAAGGTGGTAGGAATGAAACTCAGTGCGGGCTGGATGGGGTCCCCCCTGGGCACCGCAGACCTAAGCTTGTTTAACTCCTACCTCTTAAAGGGACCGAGAAAAAATGACCTTTTCTGCACTCCAATGTAAGTCAATGGGGCGATTTTTTGGCTATGTGCTAGAAATGAAATTCAGTGCGGATTGGATGACAGGCACCCTAGGCACCCAGGATCGGCTTTAGTTTCACGTGTATCTCTTAAGCCGGCAGAGAAAACCCACCTGATATGCGCTCCACACAATTGAATAGAGACGCCGTTGATTTTCTATGGGAATTGCAGAAATGACTTCTAAGCCTCAAAATAATGACTTTTTTTCCTAAGGTGGTAGGAATGAAACTCAGTGCGGGCTGGATGGGGTCCCCCCTGGGCACCGCAGACCTAAGCTTGTTTAACTCCTACCTCTTAAAGGGACCGAGAAAAAATGACCTTTTCTGCACTCCAATGTAAGTCAATGGGGCGATTTTTTGGCTATGTGCTAGAAATGAAATTCAGTGCGGATTGGATGACAGGCACCCTAGGCACCCAGGATCGGCTTTAGTTTCACGTGTATCTCTTAAGCCGGCAGAGAAAACCCACCTGATATGCGCTCCACACAATTGAATAGAGACGCCGTAGGAATTTGATACTACCTAACGGAAATTCCTGTTCTTGAAGTCGTAGGCGGCACACATGGGTTAAGTCTAGGATCCGAGTGCAAGGCAGAAGAGGGGGGGACATGGTCAGCAGTATCCAATCAAAAAGGAAAAATGGTATAAGAGCGCGGACCAACCACACCAACACAGAGTCGTATGCAGCAGAATTTAATAAGGGAGGGGGTGTTGTGCCGCCTACGGACTTCAAAGAACAGGAATTTCCCGTTCGGTAAGTATCAAAATTCTAAGGCAGTCCTAAGGCGGCCCACCCTGGGACATACACAGCAGTGTTAAAGCACACCCGGGTGGAATTAATCCAATACTTAGACACTAGTACTTTCTGCTTAAGGGTGTCTTTTTTTAGGGATAAAAAATCCGTTAGAAGGATGTAAAAAAGGTCAAGCTTTTTTAAACCTAAGGCTCTCAGCCTCTTGAAGAACGATCTTGAAATCAGGCCAGTCAACTGAAGGCCCTGCTGGAAAGCTGTAGTCCCATCTAGGCTTGAGGAATAAGAACGTGAACAAGCATAAGGCACTATTTTTAATTTCTGAGGGCTGTGAAGTTCTCCTTCTTGTGCAGAAACAAATAACAGGCTTGGAGAAGTAGCACTTCTATCATCCAGGGGATTGATTGAAGCATCTGAAGAAGCGCGAAGAGGAAGATAATCCTTGAAAACCATTGGCTCATGTTAATTTAAGCCAACTTGGAGTGGAGAAAGATTGAAGCCAACATATCTGAACGAAAACGGGCTAAAGGACACACAGAGACCTTTTGGAGATGTTCCCAATTGTCTGCTGTAGTCCAAAGCAACTATCGTGTTTAAGCTCAAAAGCACCAAAGCCTCCCCATATTCTCAGCCGGGAAAAGTCAAGGCGAGAGATAGGGGGCTGAACCAAAACCATCTGAGGAGGGGGTTCCAGGCTTGAGGGAGTGCTTCGTCCAAACTAAAGATATTTTGGACTGAAAACAGATGTTGGTAGTTCACTTCCTTCTTGCGTACAAATAAACAGCGAGTTATAAGCTTGGAACTGAAACCATATAATCCTGGTAAAATGATTTAACAAAATAGTCAGGTATCAAGGGTCCCCTTGACCGCCTGTACGGGTCCGGACAACCCACGCCCTGAATATAGATAGCTTAACAACAATGGAAAAGGAGTGTATGAATAACCACACATGAGCATACTGTACAACAGACTGCATACTATAAGGGTTAGATAGAACGGAACCTCCGAGCCGGTTTGTCAGAATGACAAGTTTCTGCTATAGCGAAGAGTTGTCACTTGGATACTAGAATCTATTGGAAAGAGGCTGTACACAAGGTAGGCAAAAAAGAGAAACCAGATAGTCACTCACTTATAGGAGGACGCTGTCCAAATCAGGGCATTATGTCATTCTATGGCAGCCGGACACACTAAAGGGAAGGAAAGAGCTGCACTCTCGGTTCCCGGATTCTTCCTCTTCTCAGCGGTAGTCGGATTCAGAGAGAGAACTTCAAAGCCAGGGAACCCTGCTGAATACATACCAAAGTTATCAGGACACGCCGTTACCGCAATAATCTCATAGAGTGGTGCTCTTGGAAAAAGAGCCATTAATAGGGCTGGTGTAATCTTGTGATTCCTCCGTACGTTCTAGGCAGGAGAATAAATCTGGAAAACAACCAACTCCTAGAAAAACAGACAGCATCAAAAAGCAATATACATAGTCTCCTTGGAATGCGGTAGAACAATACTAGGAGGCTTCCCTGTAAAGCCGTTGGGAAGGAGAACGCCTAAAAAAAAGGTTCTCCCGCTAGCTCGGAGTGACTGCCGCAGGGAAAGACATTGAGACAATTTCCTAGCGCATAAGAAAAAAAACACCGAACAGGTTAGATGACAAAAAGTAATAATTCCCAGATCCATCACGGGCGATAAGTGGAAAAAATACAGTAAACATTTATCAGACTAATGGTCAATGATATGAGCTAGGTTGCATCGCAAGGTATCCATCGAGGCTGTGATGCTCCCAAACATGGTAGACGTCATGTATGTGGTAATGCAACCAAGTCTTGAATTGTGGGCTACCATACAGCCAGGGATTTAGTATCCTATTACGGACTCCTAGAGTGTAGCTCACTAAGTCAGGTAAAAAAAAAATTTTTTTTTTTTTTCGCAGGCAAGCAGATAATTTAAAGTCTCATAACAAGAGGACTACATGGCGGAAATATTACTTACATTATTGAGAGAGTGGCGATTGTAGCGACCAGCAGGATAACGAGCACCGCCTTCTGGATATATGTTTCCGGATCAGCCATATCCACTATAGGGAAGAGTATGACTAAGCAAAAAACTGGACGTGAGGTGCGGCGGTAACAGAGGAGAACTGGTACTGATTAATCCAGTAGCAGGATGTCAGTAAGCCGTGCGGTTTACAGTGCAGTCCGGGGTCCACCGTTTAGTTGGACTAGCGATACAACGCCCCCAACATCCTAGGGTCCCTCTTAAAAGTCGCAGCTGTAGTAGTGACACACAGCCAAATCCTTATCGGATTTCCTCTCAGTCCTATAAAGAAACATCCTGCAAAAGGATGAAAGACAGAGGGGATAATGAGTATTACCATAGAGCTAAGATATAGATCATAATGGAAGCTTGAAGCCATTATAAGGGCGAGAAATGCCCACTGTTCCTTTGTACGAACAGCAAAGTGTGACTTCTGGAAGCCAGTCCTCGTGCTTTTCAAATGGAGGGAAAACTCTCCAGTGGGGAACAGGTATGACTTCCTGGCGCACTCACCCCTAAAAAGAGCTTTTTTACCTTCTCCTGAAAAACTGGGTGCAGGTAACGAGAAAGTACACACAGAAAACAAATTTCCCTACTTAGCTTTAGAGGCATTAATGGGCCGCCGCTCCGACTTCCGAGACTCGGCTCTAGTGTCTCCGTCAGCGGGGAAAAATTTAGCCATGGCAGAGAACACTCCTTGGCGTTAATCTGCAGTGGACTGTGATGTGCTCAGACACCAGCGCACGTGCATTTGAGTCGATCCGCTGAAAAGTCAGAGTGGCTAATTTTTGCGCCAGAAGTTAAACTCTGCATCCAATAAAGAGGATTGTAGCATGAAGTATCAGACTGCCCCCAGTAGGACATAGTTGAATACACAGTAATGTCTGATAGTGACGGGAAAAAAAACACGTTCATCCAAGAGATGATAGGTAAACAATAACATGTATCCTGTGTGATCTGGATGCATGCAGGTCTGAATCGTTCATCGAGTAGGGGACCGGCAAAGACCGGGAACCAAATCCTTTTTGCGTCATCCGAAATGCAAGCAGGTCTGACAACGATCGTCCAAAGGAGGATGGGCAGATCAGGATAAATAAGAGTTGGGAGAACCATAGATTATAGTTTATGATTGCTATCCTGAGTCTTCAGGGCGAGACCGAGACTGTAAAATGCAGAGTGGTCACCAAGTCTGTCACGCGTTGTGTCACACACTGTTCAAGCAAAATCCATCAGTTAGGCAATCCTCAGCAGAAATGATCCTCCTGGAAGAAAGAAAACTGATGATAGGGCTGTCAAAATCTGGTGACTCCTCGCGATGTACCTTGGCAGGAGAGTTCAAATGAACACTGCAAAATAGAAACAGAAACAGCAGAGCAACCAAAAGGGATATATATGCGAGTACGATAAAGGCACAAAATGTTAAACACCCAGTGAGAAACAAACCCCAGAAACTACGCAGAAGGGGAAAGGCATATGACTTGATACTCCACTCATAAGCGGGCAGACAATACAGAACCCTCCCATCGCATAGTGTAGATGGAAGTGGAAGCAGAAACATAACACAGGGAGAAAAACTCTTATACGAACACACAAATAGAGTAATAATAGTTATAAGTATAATAAATCAGTACAATGGTGAAATATCCCGAGTGCAGGAAAAAAATTCCAATTCCCCTATGTGTTCACAGCAAAAAAATAGCAGATTAGAACAGTGATCTCCAATAATAACAGCTAGGGGGATTCCTCAGAGTTAGAGGAGAGAGAGAGAGCAGACAAAATGCTCCAAACTCAATACAAAGTATAAACACGCCGTAGGGCGGGGCGCTGGGGAAGCAGAATGACATAGAGACTACTCTCCCAGCAGAGCTCAGTGATACACAGAGATCTCCCAATGAAAGTTAGCATGGGGAGGAGAGTAGTAAAACAAGCTCCATCAAAACACGTTACAGAATGACTATATATACGCTGTAACCCTGGCTACCCTGATCAACTGATAAGGAGGGGAAACAGAAATAATAAATAAAAAACCCCCCTCAGGGGGGTATTTCCCCTAGGCTACGCAGAAAAAGGGGCGCACAGAACGCATTGCTGTCAGCACTACTCTTTAGCTGGAAAAAACGGAAGGCACAGAGACCGGGATGCCGATGCAGAGCCCGTAATTTAGGCACCAAACTACCTAAATGAGGAGGCGGTATTTACCGTTGCATGATGTGTGACAGACGGAAAATACACACCCTCTATTCAGCATACAGGATAGCGGTAGAAAGGGTATCAGTGTGGCAGGAAGCTCCAGCACGCTGGAACGCAGGTGGACCGCACGCCGGCACCTCGGCATAGAGTGGCGGGGGAATTCAGCACCGGGCGTCTTGCGCCAAATTAAGATTACCACCTGCCCCCATATTGGCAATGCCAGAAATCACCATAAACACCGGCTAAGTGAATAATAAACGGGGAAAACACACCATCAGATAACCTGATAGGTGTTATACACTCACCATGTCCCCGCGGCACTGTAGGTCCTCCAGCGAGGACGTAGTAGGTAGACAGGAGCCATGCATCAAATGAATGTATGGTGGTCCGTACCTTAGGTCCTCGCATATCAGGTCATCTGCACTGTCAGGTCATCACCGGGAGGACTTGTCCCGCGGCATGTAGGTCCTGTCCCATTCATCCCCACGAGGACGGCAGTAGGTAGACAGGAACCATGCATCAAATGAATGTAAGGTGGTCCGCACATTAGGTCCCTCCGCATTATCGGGTCATCTGCATGTCAGGTCATCACCGGAGGAGGACTCTGTCCCGCGGCATGTAGGTCCTGTCCCCATTCATCCCCAGAGGACGGAGTAGGTAGACAGGAACCATGCATCAAATGAATGTATGGTGGTCCGCACATTAGGTCCTCCGCATATCAGGTCATCTGCAGGTCAGGTCATCTCGGGAGGACTGTGCGGACAGGATCGAAAAAGAGATTGGAGAACCATATATTATAGTCCTGAGTCCAACTCTAGATCCCATCCAGGGCATGACAGATCAAGGCAGACTGCAACACTGTAGCCTGGTCTCCAAGTCTGAAACATGCGTTTGTGCCAGCAAACACTGCTCAGGCAAATCTGAAAAAAACACAAGAAACAAGTGTAAATTAAGTGCAAAAACACATAATTGTCTCTTCCTACTTGCAGAAGGAAAAAAAACTCTGTGTTGGTGTGGTTGATCCCGGCACTCTTATTACCATGTGTCCTTTTTTGATTGGATACTGCTGAGCATGTCTCTTCTGCCTTGCACTCGGGATCCTAGACTTAACCATGGTGTGCCCGCCTTAGGACTGCCAAGAACGTTGATTTTTCTATGGGAATTGCAGAAATGACTTCTAAGCCTCAAAATAATGACTTTTTTTTTCCTAAGGTGGTAGGAATGAAACTCAGTGCGGGCTGGATGGGGTCCCCCCTGGGCACCGCAGACCTAAGCTTGTTTAACTCCTACCTCTTAAAGGGACCGAGAAAAAAAGACCTTTTCTGCACTCCAATGTAAGTCAATGGGGCGATTTTTTGGCTATGTGCTAGAAATGAAATTCAGTGCGGATTGGATGACAGGCACCCTAGGCACCCAGGATCGGCTTTAGTTTCACGTGTATCTCTTAAGCCGGCAGAGAAAACCCACCTGATATGCGCTCCACACAATTGAATAGAGACGCCGTTGATTTTCTATGGGAATTGCAGAAATGACTTCTAAGCCTCAAAATAATGACTTTTTTTCCTAAGGTGGTAGGAATGAAACTCAGTGCGGGCTGGATGGGGTCCCCCCTGGGCACCGCAGACCTAAGCTTGTTTAACTCCTACCTCTTAAAGGGACCGAGAAAAAATGACCTTTTCTGCACTCCAATATAAGTCAATGGGGCGATTTTTTGGCTATGTGCTAGAAATGAAATTCAGTGCGGATTGGATGACAGGCACCCTAGGCACCCAGGATCGGCTTTAGTTTCACGTGTATCTCTTAAGCCGGCAGAGAAAACCCACCTGATATGCGCTCCACACAATTGAATAGAGACGCCGTTGATTTTCTATGGGAATTGCAGAAATGACTTCTAAGCCTCAAAATAATGACTTTTTTTCCTAAGGTGGTAGGAATGAAACTCAGTGCGGGCTGGATGGGGTCCCCCCTGGGCACCGCAGACCTAAGCTTGTTTAACTCCTACCTCTTAAAGGGACCGAGAAAAAATGACCTTTTCTGCACTCCAATGTAAGTCAATGGGGCGATTTTTTGGCTATGTGCTAGAAATGAAATTCAGTGCGGATTGGATGACAGGCACCCTAGGCACCCAGGATCGGCTTTAGTTTCACGTGTATCTCTTAAGCCGGCAGAGAAAACCCACCTGATATGCGCTCCACACAATTGAATAGAGACGCCGTTGATTTTCTATGGGAATTGCAGAAATGACTTCTAAGCCTCAAAATAATGACTTTTTTTCCTAAGGTGGTAGGAATGAAACTCAGTGCGGGCTGGATGGGGTCCCCCCTGGGCACCGCAGACCTAAGCTTGTTTAACTCCTACCTCTTAAAGGGACCGAGAAAAAATGACCTTTTCTGCACTCCAATGTAAGTCAATGGGGCGATTTTTTGGCTATGTGCTAGAAATGAAATTCAGTGCGGATTGGATGACAGGCACCCTAGGCACCCAGGATCGGCTTTAGTTTCACGTGTATCTCTTAAGCCGGCAGAGAAAACCCACCTGATATGCGCTCCACACAATTGAATAGAGACGCCGTTGATTTTCTATGGGAATTGCAGAAATGACTTCTAAGCCTCAAAATAATGACTTTTTTTCCTAAGGTGGTAGGAATGAAACTCAGTGCGGGCTGGATGGGGTCCCCCCTGGGCACCGCAGACCTAAGCTTGTTTAACTCCTACCTCTTAAAGGGACCGAGAAAAAATGACCTTTTCTGCACTCCAATGTAAGTCAATGGGGCGATTTTTTGGCTATGTGCTAGAAATGAAATTCAGTGCGGATTGGATGACAGGCACCCTAGGCACCCAGGATCGGCTTTAGTTTCACGTGTATCTCTTAAGCCGGCAGAGAAAACCCACCTGATATGCGCTCCACACAATTGAATAGAGACGCCGTTGATTTTCTATGGGAATTGCAGAAATGACTTCTAAGCCTCAAAATAATGACTTTTTTTCCTAAGGTGGTAGGAATGAAACTCAGTGCGGGCTGGATGGGGTCCCCCCTGGGCACCGCAGACCTAAGCTTGTTTAACTCCTACCTCTTAAAGGGACCGAGAAAAAATGACCTTTTCTGCACTCCAATGTAAGTCAATGGGGCGATTTTTTGGCTATGTGCTAGAAATGAAATTCAGTGCGGATTGGATGACAGGCACCCTAGGCACCCAGGATCGGCTTTAGTTTCACGTGTATCTCTTAAGCCGGCAGAGAAAACCCACCTGATATGCGCTCCACACAATTGAATAGAGACGCCGTTGATTTTCTATGGGAATTGCAGAAATGACTTCTAAGCCTCAAAATAATGACTTTTTTTCCTAAGGTGGTAGGAATGAAACTCAGTGCGGGCTGGATGGGGTCCCCCCTGGGCACCGCAGACCTAAGCTTGTTTAACTCCTACCTCTTAAAGGGACCGAGAAAAAATGACCTTTTCTGCACTCCAATGTAAGTCAATGGGGCGATTTTTTGGCTATGTGCTAGAAATGAAATGCAGTGCGGATTGGATGACAGGCACCCTAGGCACCCAGGATCGGCTTTAGTTTCACGTGTATCTCTTAAGCCGGCAGAGAAAACCCACCTGATATGCGCTCCACACAATTGAATAGAGACGCCGTTGATTTTCTATGGGAATTGCAGAAATGACTTCTAAGCCTCAAAATAATGACTTTTTTTCCTAAGGTGGTAGGAATGAAACTCAGTGCGGGCTGGATGGGGTCCCCCCTGGGCACCGCAGACCTAAGCTTGTTTAACTCCTACCTCTTAAAGGGACCGAGAAAAAATGACCTTTTCTGCACTCCAATGTAAGTCAATGGGGCGATTTTTTGGCTATGTGCTAGAAATGAAATTCAGTGCGGATTGGATGACAGGCACCCTAGGCACCCAGGATCGGCTTTAGTTTCACGTGTATCTCTTAAGCCGGCAGAGAAAACCCACCTGATATGCGCTCCACACAATTGAATAGAGACGCCGTTGATTTTCTATGGGAATTGCAGAAATGACTTCTAAGCCTCAAAATAATGACTTTTTTTCCTAAGGTGGTAGGAATGAAACTCAGTGCGGGCTGGATGGGGTCCCCCCTGGGCACCGCAGACCTAAGCTTGTTTAACTCCTACCTCTTAAAGGGACCGAGAAAAAATGACCTTTTCTGCACTCCAATGTAAGTCAATGGGGCGATTTTTTGGCTATGTGCTAGAAATGAAATTCAGTGCGGATTGGATGACAGGCACCCTAGGCACCCAGGATCGGCTTTAGTTTCACGTGTATCTCTTAAGCCGGCAGAGAAAACCCACCTGATATGCGCTCCACACAATTGAATAGAGACGCCGTTGATTTTCTATGGGAATTGCAGAAATGACTTCTAAGCCTCAAAATAATGACTTTTTTTCCTAAGGTGGTAGGAATGAAACTCAGTGCGGGCTGGATGGGGTCCCCCCTGGGCACCGCAGACCTAAGCTTGTTTAACTCCTACCTCTTAAAGGGACCGAGAAAAAATGACCTTTTCTGCACTCCAATGTAAGTCAATGGGGCGATTTTTTGGCTATGTGCTAGAAATGAAATTCAGTGCGGATTGGATGACAGGCACCCTAGGCACCCAGGATCGGCTTTAGTTTCACGTGTATCTCTTAAGCCGGCAGAGAAAACCCACCTGATATGCGCTCCACACAATTGAATAGAGACGCCGTTGATTTTCTATGGGAATTGCAGAAATGACTTCTAAGCCTCAAAATAATGACTTTTTTTCCTAAGGTGGTAGGAATGAAACTCAGTGCGGGCTGGATGGGGTCCCCCCTGGGCACCGCAGACCTAAGCTTGTTTAACTCCTACCTCTTAAAGGGACCGAGAAAAAATGACCTTTTCTGCACTCCAATGTAAGTCAATGGGGCGATTTTTTGGCTATGTGCTAGAAATGAAATGCAGTGCGGATTGGATGACAGGCACCCTAGGCACCCAGGATCGGCTTTAGTTTCACGTGTATCTCTTAAGCCGGCAGAGAAAACCCACCTGATATGCGCTCCACACAATTGAATAGAGACGCCGTTGATTTTCTATGGGAATTGCAGAAATGACTTCTAAGCCTCAAAATAATGACTTTTTTTCCTAAGGTGGTAGGAATGAAACTCAGTGCGGGCTGGATGGGGTCCCCCCTGGGCACCGCAGACCTAAGCTTGTTTAACTCCTACCTCTTAAAGGGACCGAGAAAAAATGACCTTTTCTGCACTCCAATGTAAGTCAATGGGGCGATTTTTTGGCTATGTGCTAGAAATGAAATGCAGTGCGGATTGGATGACAGGCACCCTAGGCACCCAGGATCGGCTTTAGTTTCACGTGTATCTCTTAAGCCGGCAGAGAAAACCCACCTGATATGCGCTCCACACAATTGAATAGAGACGCCGTTGATTTTCTATGGGAATTGCAGAAATGACTTCTAAGCCTCAAAATAATGACTTTTTTTCCTAAGGTGGTAGGAATGAAACTCAGTGCGGGCTGGATGGGGTCCCCCCTGGGCACCGCAGACCTAAGCTTGTTTAACTCCTACCTCTTAAAGGGACCGAGAAAAAATGACCTTTTCTGCACTCCAATGTAAGTCAATGGGGCGATTTTTTGGCTATGTGCTAGAAATGAAATTCAGTGCGGATTGGATGACAGGCACCCTAGGCACCCAGGATCGGCTTTAGTTTCACGTGTATCTCTTAAGCCGGCAGAGAAAACCCACCTGATATGCGCTCCACACAATTGAATAGAGACGCCGTTGATTTTCTATGGGAATTGCAGAAATGACTTCTAAGCCTCAAAATAATGACTTTTTTTCCTAAGGTGGTAGGAATGAAACTCAGTGCGGGCTGGATGGGGTCCCCCCTGGGCACCGCAGACCTAAGCTTGTTTAACTCCTACCTCTTAAAGGGACCGAGAAAAAATGACCTTTTCTGCACTCCAATGTAAGTCAATGGGGCGATTTTTTGGCTATGTGCTAGAAATGAAATTCAGTGCGGATTGGATGACAGGCACCCTAGGCACCCAGGATCGGCTTTAGTTTCACGTGTATCTCTTAAGCCGGCAGAGAAAACCCACCTGATATGCGCTCCACACAATTGAATAGAGACGCCGTTGATTTTCTATGGGAATTGCAGAAATGACTTCTAAGCCTCAAAATAATGACTTTTTTTCCTAAGGTGGTAGGAATGAAACTCAGTGCGGGCTGGATGGGGTCCCCCCTGGGCACCGCAGACCTAAGCTTGTTTAACTCCTACCTCTTAAAGGGACCGAGAAAAAATGACCTTTTCTGCACTCCAATGTAAGTCAATGGGGCGATTTTTTGGCTATGTGCTAGAAATGAAATGCAGTGCGGATTGGATGACAGGCACCCTAGGCACCCAGGATCGGCTTTAGTTTCACGTGTATCTCTTAAGCCGGCAGAGAAAACCCACCTGATATGCGCTCCACACAATTGAATAGAGACGCCGTTGATTTTCTATGGGAATTGCAGAAATGACTTCTAAGCCTCAAAATAATGACTTTTTTTCCTAAGGTGGTAGGAATGAAACTCAGTGCGGGCTGGATGGGGTCCCCCCTGGGCACCGCAGACCTAAGCTTGTTTAACTCCTACCTCTTAAAGGGACCGAGAAAAAATGACCTTTTCTGCACTCCAATGTAAGTCAATGGGGCGATTTTTTGGCTATGTGCTAGAAATGAAATTCAGTGCGGATTGGATGACAGGCACCCTAGGCACCCAGGATCGGCTTTAGTTTCACGTGTATCTCTTAAGCCGGCAGAGAAAAAAAACAAAAAAAAAAAAAAAAAAAAAAAAAA
>NW_027210252.1:0-89390 GCF_027789765.1 Dendropsophus ebraccatus | reverse complement strand
ATCAGCAGACAATGATTTTTACACTTGCCAAAAGACAATGATCGCGGTATTACTGTTGTCTCTATATACACAGAGCGAGATATCGCCAGGTTAGGACAATTTTTGCTCTGTATATTAGGGCCCTTAGTCACATTGAGTCAATTCAGAAGGTTACATGCCGGGACTGCCGCCACATGCCAGGACTGCCGCTACATGCGGGGACTGCCGCCACATGCCGGGACTGCCGCTAGTGGTGTAAACACAAAAACTATCTATATGCATTGTTTTAAAAAATAAAATAAAAAATATCACTCTATCAGGACCAAATATTACCTCCATACCGTTATTGATGAAAACTTACTATGTATAGGCCAATATTACACCATAAAGTGACCGCCTCATAATGACACTATATACACGGCCAATATTAGCACCACACATGACCGCAACATAATGATTCTATATACACTATATACAGACCAATATTACTACTATAGACTGACCACCGCATAATGACTCTATATACACTATATACAGACCAATATTACCGCCATAGACTGACCACCATATAATAACTCTATATACACTATATACAGACCAATATTACTGCCATAGAGTGACCACCACATAATGACTCTGTATACACTATATACAGACCAATATTACTGCCATAGAGTGACCACCACATAATGACTCTGTATACACTATATACACGCCAATATTACTACTATAGACTGACCATCACATAATAACTCTATATACACTATATACAAACCAATATTACTGCCATAGACTGACCACCACATAATAACTCTATATACACTATATACAGACCAATATTACCGCCATAGAGTGACCACGCTTAATAACTTATATACAGACCAATATTACCGCCATAGACTGACCACCGCATATTGACTCTGTATACACTATATACAGACCAATATTACTGCCATAGAGTGACCACCACATAATGATCCTATATACAGACTAATATTACTGTCATAGACTGACCACTGCATAATGACTCTATATATACACTATATACAGACCAATATTACCGCTATAGACTGACCGCCACATAATGACACTATATACAGACCAGCACACACCATGACCACCACATAATGACTCCATATATACACCATATACAGACCAATATTACCACCATAGTGTGATCACCACATAATGACTCTATATACACACTATATACAGACCAATATCATGTGACAGTCACTGTATGGCGGTAATATTGGTCTGTATATGGTGTATATAAGGAGTCATTATGTGGTGGTCACTCTATGGCGGAAATAACTCTATATACACTATATACAGACCAATTTTACCACCATAGACTGACCACTGCATAATGACACTATACACACTATATACAGACCAATATTACCACCATAGACTGACCACTGCATAATGACACTATACACACTATATACAGACCAATATTACCACCATAGAGTGACCACTGCATAATGACACTATACACACTATATACAGACCAATATTACCACCATAGACTGACCACTGCATAATGACTCTATATACACACTATATACAGACCAATATTACTGCCATAGAGTGACCACTGCATAATGACACTATATATACACTATATACAGACCAATATTACCGCCATAGAATGACCACTGCATAATGACACTATACACACTATATACAGACCAATATTACCGCCATAGACTGACAACTGCATAATGACACTATATACACTATATACAGACCAATATTACCGCCATAGACTGACCACTGCATAATGACACTATATATACACTATATACAGACCAATATCATGTGGTGGTCACTCTATGGCGGTAATATTGGTCTGTATATAGTGTATATAGAGTCATTATGTGGCGGTCACTCTATGGTGGTAATAACTCTATATACACTATATACAGACCAATATTACCGCCATAGACTGACCACTGCATAATGACTCTGTATACACTATATACAGACCAATATTACTGCCATAGAGTGACCGCCACATAATGACTCTGTATACACTATATACAGACCAATATTACCGCCATAGAGTGATCACCACATAATGACTATATATACACTATATACAATCCAATATTACTGCCATAGAGTGACCACTGCATAATGACTCTGTATACACTATATACAGACCAATATTACCACCATACAGTGACCGCCACCTTGTTTTTTTCTCAATAAAATACACCGTGTGGTCTTAGTGACATCATCATACACTATATATAGGAGCTGCAGCCAATCACCGGCCTCAGTGGTCACCAGAGAATGGCTGCAGCTCCTATATACAGTCTATTCACCTCAACACTTGGAGTCAGCAGTGCTTCTTATACACACACACTATATATATATATATATATTATATAGGAGCCCTCTCCTCCATCGTCCCGACAGCTCCACACCAGGAAGAGAGAGGAAATCACATGGTACAGAAGGGAGGGGGAGGGGGAAGCTACACACTCCGGAGCCCAGCGTCCTGTAGCCTCTGTGTGACCCCTGATAGCAGCCAGAGATCACTGACAGAGGCTGCAGCCAGAGATCACTGACAGAGGCTGCAGCCAGAGATCACTGACAGAGGCTGCAGCCAGAGATCACTGACAGAGGCTGCAGCCAGAGATCACTGACAGAGGCTGCAGGACGCTGTCTGTGCGCTCCTGCACCTAACACTCACTGTAACTGGGGCAGGGGGCCCCTGGGGGATGGGGGCCCTGGGCAACTGCCCTCTTTGCCCCCCCCTAACGTCGGCCCTGTGTGTGAACACAGGCTATGGCCATGATTTATGCTAAACATACATAATATTTGAATGAACAGAATACGTCATTGATTAAATAGCGGCCGCACAGACGTGTCACTTCACACAATTGGTCACGTGGCTCCATTGTGTGCAGCGGTGAATTCATCCCAATTCATCAGAAATGAAGATCTGCAGTACTGGCCAGGATGATCTTCAGTAACAACGGCCGTTCTGTGACCCGGCTGGATCACAAAATGGGCCGTGTGCGCAAGGACAAATTTAAAAAACCCTCGCTATGCTTATATTGTAAAGGCTCAATCTAGGCAATGTATACTGCAGGGTATACGGCCCTTGTCTGCCATAGCCTGGTAATGCGCTGGGTATTAAACGTTTCCCATGTCACCTGAGCTCCTATTCGTTCGCCTTTCATGGGTTTCTCCAATAGAAAACACTTCTATGCTTGATGCTATTACTATAGTCCGCATTCATTTTGGAAATGGTGACCCGTGAGTTATCCAATAGGAAACCATTTTGTAAGCGGTGTGCCATGACAATGGACATCCTATCTGATGGCATCTCTGTAAGAGGAATGCTCATGACATGAGACTTTATCTGCCATTGAATGGCGGCCAGCCACTACATTTCCACAGTGTGTGAGCATAGCCTTTCTGCCTTTCTGTGATTTCCATCCACTCCTGGTTACTGTGGTGGAACATAGCCTCACAATGCATTTCAAACACAGTGGAAACCCCACCACTTCTTCACCAGGAGCCGCGCCATATTGCCAATAATCCCAGCAATACTGCATGGCTATCAGCGAAGGAATGGCAGCGGCTTCATCCATGTTCAGACACAAATGTGGAAACATCATAATGAAACATTCTGGTCACAGGTTTTTAAGGGGAGCTTCACATGTAGCGGATCCACAGTGGATTTCAAGCTGCGAGTTTGCCGCGTAATCTGCTGTGGATCCTGTGAAGCGGAATGGGTCTCATACACACAGGACTGCCGTGCACTGATTGGCTGATGGGGAGCGAGGGGAGCCGGGAGCCTCACACACAGGTAATGTATGGGGATCCGGGGGGGTTAAAGGGGCCGGGTCCCAGAAGGGCAGCTGCGTGTACGGGACCCATTCAGCTTCACACTACAGGATCTGCAGCCGATTTTGCTGCAAACTCTGTTAAATCCGCTGCTGATCCGGTACGTGTGAAGCTGCCCTAAAGGGGGGGAAACACTGTCGTTTAAAGGGAAGTTACCATCAGGCCTTGGCTGAAGCACTGGGGGCGGCCGACCCAGTGGGAGGAACCCCTCTATGATGCAGCTCTATTGATTCTAATGGAGCCGTGTCATAGAGAGGCAGCGGCTTCCTCCCACTGGGTCGGCCGCCTCCAGTGCTTCAGCCCCCCAGGCTTGATGGTACATTAATGTGAGATGTGTTATGAGACCTGAATATAGATGGAATATAAGCTGTGTTTCTGCCGTGCCTCATAGAAGGAGGCTGACATATACAGTGACATAGTACAGCGGCGACCAGTCCGCTCCTGTTTGCTGGGGACTATGCTCACACATATCACACCATGGAACAATCTCTAGTGACTATGCTGAGGTGAATGTGCAGTGTCCCAGAACATGCAGACTACTACTACAGTGTCCCAGAACATGCAGACTACTACTGTGCCCCAGAACACGCAGACTACTACAGTGTCCCAGAACATGCAGACTACTACAGTGTCCCAGAACACGCAGACTACTACTGTGCCCCAGAACACGCAGACTACTACTGTGTCCCAGAACACGCAGACTACTACAGTGTCCCAGAACATGCAGACTACTACTGTGTCCCAGAACATGCAGACTACTACAGTGTCCCAGAACATGCAGACTACTACTGTGTCCCAGAACACGCAGACTACTACAGTGCCCCAGAACACGCAGACTACTACAGTGTCCCAGAACATGCAGACTACTACAGTGTCCCAGAACATGCAGACTACTACTGTGTCCCAGAACACGCAGACTACTACTGTGCCCCAGAACACGCAGACTACTACTGTGTCCCAGAACATGCAGACTACTACTGTGCCCCAGAACACGCAGACTACTACTGTGCCCCAGAACACGCAGACTACTACAGTGTCCCAGAACACGCAGACTACTACTGTGCCCCAGAACACGCAGACTACTACAGTGTCCCAGAACATGCAGACTACTACTACAGTGCCCCAGAACATGCAGACTACTACAGTGTCCCAGAACATGCAGACTACTACAGTGTCCCAGAACATGCAGACTACTACTGTGCCCCAGAACATGCAGACTACTACTGTGCCCCAGAACATGCAGACTACTACTGTGCCCCAGAACACGCAGACTACTACAGTGTCCCAGAACACGCAGACTACTACTGTGTCCCAGAACATGCAGACTACTACTGTGCCCCAGAACACGCAGACTACTACAGTGTCCCAGAACATGCAGACTACTACTGTGTCCCAGAACATGCAGACTACTACAGTGTCCCAGAACATGCAGACTACTACAGTGTCCCAGAACACGCAGACTACTACAGTGTCCCAGAACATGCAGACTACTACTGTGCCCCAGAACATGCAGACTACTACTGTGCCCCAGAACATGCAGACTACTACAGTGTCCCAGAACATGCAGACCACTACTGTGCCCCAGAACATGCAGACTACTACTGTGCCCCAGAACATGCAGACTACTACTGTGCCCCAGAACATGCAGACTACTACTGTGCCCCAGAACACGCAGACTACTACTGTGCCCCAGAACATGCAGACTACTACTGTGCCTTAGAACATGCAGACTACTACTGTGCCCCAGAACATGCAGACTACTACAGTGTCCCAGAACATGCAGACTACTACTGTGTCCCAGAACATGCAGACTACTACAGTGCCCCAGAACACGCAGACTACTACTGTGCCCCACAACATGCAGACTACTACTGTGCCCCAGAACATGCAGACTACTACTGTGTCCCAGAACATGCAGACTACTACTGTGCCCCAGAACATGCAGACTACTACAGTGTCCCAGAACATGCAGACTACTACAGTGTCCCAGAACACGCAGACTACTACAGTGTCCCAGAACATGCAGACTACTACAGTGTCCCAGAACATGCAGACTACTACTGTGCCCCAGAACATGCAGACTACTACTGTGCCCCAGAACACGCAGACTACTACAGTGTCCCAGAACATGCAGACTACTACTGTGCCCCAGAACACGCAGACTACTACTGTGCCCCAGAACATGCAGACTACTACAGTGTCCCAGAACATGCAGACTACTACTGTGCCCCAGAACATGCAGACTACTACTGTGCCCCAGAACACGCAGACTACTACAGTGTCCCAGAACATGCAGACTACTACTGTGTCCCAGAACATGCAGACTACTACTGTGTCCCAGAACATGCAGACTACTACAGTGCCCCAGAACATGCAGACTACTACTGTGCCCCAGAACATGCAGACTACTACTGTGCCCCAGAACATGCAGACTACTACTCCTATTATGGCCATTTCTCTTGCTGTGTCCATGCCTGTTCTGGTAAGTGTTTGCACTGCAACTGCTGCTGGTTTTCCCCTAGTATTCTCTGGTAATGGGCATTTTCATGTGTATTGTCATGTATTCCTGTGTATTATTGCATTGTACAGTGGTATGCAAGGCTGTTGATCACGTGACCTGTAACCATGGTTCCTCCAATGGCCGACTAGCTCTGGCCAGGAGCAACCATGTGACCTCCCACTTCCTCCTAACAAGTGAGTCTTCCCCTGCTTCCAAGCAAGGAGGATGTGTGTCGTCCCTCTCCTACCTCAGAGGAGTTGGGCTTCTTCTCTGCAGCTCCCACTTCACCACTAGAAGTGTGGATCAGGTGCTCTGCTGTATTCAAGTCTTCGGCTGTATCTGCCTGCTCAAGTGTCCGGAGTCTTCTCTCTCATCTGGGTGTCATTCCGTTATCTCTCCTCATCGCTACAAGGATTCACAGCAAGTATTATTCTCAAGCTAATCCACCCAGCAACGCTATTCCTCTCATACTCCTACTCCCATCATCCGGCACGTATTCTCACAGCCTATGCAGCACCACTCCTGCTTTATTTGTCAGAGCCTGCTATATACCCGGTTGTATCCGGACAGAACTGTTGCTACTAGTTACCTCATCTATAATAAAACCGCTGTTACTGAACCCTGGCATTGGTGTCCACTAACTGGTGCCCTGACTAAGTGCAGCGAAGAATCGCATGCCCATCATCACCCGCAGATTCCACAGACCAGCCCTACAGCTGTGCCGCCCTCAGGCCTATACCATGACAAGTATAACCCCTGCAGCTGCCCCGGTCATTGCCCGCTCATAACACCAGCACTGCGGAAGTGGCCCCCAGGGGCCAGGGCATCGCAAATGGGGATCTGATATGTGGTGGCCGGCTGGTGGGCAGCTACTGTATGAGCTACTGCAGTAGTGTTAGGGACCCCCAGGACAGACCCCGTCCCTACTCTCCCTGCTCCTATCTCCTTATGTGACTTAAAGTGTCACTGTCGCAAATGTTTTTTATTTTTTTTTTGCAGAAATCAATAGTCCAGGCGATTTTAAGAAACTTTGTAATTGGGTTTATTATCCGAAAAATGCATTTTTATCATGAAAAAGCAGTTTGAAGCTCTCCCCCCTGTCTTCATTGTTCTCCTATGGAGAGAGCTAAAGAAAAGACCAAAACAGGACAACAAAGAGTTAATCTACAAATACCTCACCCGTTATCTCTTCTGACCATCACCAGTGACCTGTCTGAGCTCAGATTACAGCTGTCACCCAGCTCCGTGCCTGTAATCCTCTGTTCTCTGCTCTCTGCTGCCGGCTAACTCCCTCCTTCCTCCTCCCCCCTCCCCTCTCCATAGAGCAGACAGGGGACGTCTCCTGCAACAAGTCACAATTTTCAGATTTTTCAGAGTGGATGAAAAAGAGGAAGGAGGGGGGGGGGGGGGCCTGGGAAAAGGCTTTTTACATGCAGATAATGGCAGATTTGGCTAATAAACCCAATTACAAAGTTTCTTAAAATCGCCTGGACTATTGATTCTGCAAAAAAAAAAAAATCTGACAGTGACTCTTTAAATTGCAGCAATTCAGGTTTAACCCTTTCTCTACTTTCCTTCAGATATCCCTATTACATTAGCTGCAGAACAGCAGTGTAAGAGTTAAACCTGACTGCTCCAACAAATAAAGATAAGGAGACAGCCAGAGACTGGAGCCCCCCATCCCGGGGTGTGACAGGAGTGCGGCCCCCATCTCAGATCACGTCTGTCCGGTCACGGCCCTCACCCATCTACAGGAAATGGTGAACTACATAAAGGAAGCAGAGAGACTACTGACACCGGGGGAGGGGCGCTTCTCTCTGCTCTGTCAGGACGGGTGGGCTGGGGGAGGGGCGCTTCTCTCTGCTCTGTAGGGCTGGGGCAGGGGCGCTTCTCTCTGCTCTGTCAGGACGGGTGGGCCGGGGGAGGGGCGCTTCTCTCTGCTCTGTAGGGCCAGGGGAGGGGAGCTTCTCTCTGCTCTGTCAGGACGGGTGGGCCGGGGGAGGGGCGCTTCTCTCTGCTCTGTAGGGCTGGGGCAGGGGCGCTTCTCTCTGCTCTGTCAGGACGGGTGGGCCGGGGGAGGGGCGCTTCTCTCTGCTCTGTAGGGCCAGGGGAGGGGAGCTTCTCTCTGCTCTGTCAGGACGGGTGGGCCGGGGGAGGGGCGCTTCTCTCTGCTCTGTAGGGACGGGTGGGCCGGGGGAGGGGCGCTTCTCTCTGCTCTGTCAGGACGGGTGGGCCGGGGGAGGGGCGCTTCTCTCTGCTCTGTAGGGCCGGGGGAGGGGCTCTTCTCTCTGCTCTGTAGGGACGGGTGGGACGGGGGAGGGGCGCTTCTCTCTGCTCTGTCAGGACGGGTGGGCCGGGGGAGGGGCGCTTCTCTCTGCTCTGTAGGGCCGGGGAGGGGCTCTTCTCTCTGCTCTGTAGGGACGGGTGGGCCGGGGGAGGGGCGCTTCTCTCTGCTCTGTCAGGACGGGTGGGCCGGGGGAGGGGCGCTTCTCTCTGCTCTGTAGGGCCGGGTGGGCTGGGGGAGGGGCTCTTCTCTCTGCTCTGTAGGGCCAGGTGGGCCGGGGGAGGGGTGCCTCTCTCTGCTCTGTAGGGCCAGGTGGGCCGGCGGAGGGGCACTTCTCTCTGCTCTGTAGGGCCGGGTGGGCCGGGGGAGGGGCGCTTCTCTCTGCTCTGTAGGGCCGTGTGGGCCGGGGGAGGGGTGCCTCTCTCTGCTCTGTAGGGCCGGGTGGGCCTGGGAGGGGCGCTTCTCTCTGCTCTGTCAGGATGGGTGGGCCGGGGGAGGGGCACTTCTCTCTGCTCTGTAGGGCCGGGTGGGCTGGGGGAGGGGCTCTTCTCTCTGCTCTGTCGGGACAGGTGGGCCGGGGGAGGGGCGCTTCTCTCTGCTCTGTCAGGGGGAGGGGCGCTTCTCTCTGCTCTGTCAGGACGGGTGGGCCGGGGGAGGGGTGCCTCTCTCTGCTCTGGTGGGCCGGGGGAGGGGTGCTTCTCTCTGCTCTGGCTGCGGTGTCTGTGTACAGAGCAGCTGAGATGATGCTGAACCAGCCGGCAGGGGGAGGAGCGCTCCTGTCATCCTGTCTATTATCCTACCTATCACTGATACTGCTGCTCCGGAGGGGGTGCAGTCTGATGAGGGGGGGTATTAACCTACCTATCACTGATACTGCTGCTCCGGAGGGGGTGCAGTCTGATGAGGGGGGGTATTAACCTACCTATCACTGATACTGCTGCTCCGGAGGGGGTGCAGTCTGGTGAGGGGGCATTATCCTACCTATCACTGATACTGCTGCTCCGGAGGGGGTGCAGTCTGGTGAGGGGGGGTATTAACCTACCTATCACTGATACTACTGCTGCTCCGGAGGGGGTGCATTATCCTACCTATCACTGATACTACTGCTGCTCCGGAGGGGGTGCAGTCTGGTGAGGGGGGGCATAATCCTACCTATCACTGATACTGCTGCTCCGGAGGGGGTGCAGTCAGATGAGGGGGGGGGGGGCATAATCCTACCTATCACTGATACTACTGCTCCGGAGGGGGTGCAGTCTGGTGAGGGGGTATTATCCTACCTATCACTGATACTGCTGCTCCGGAGGGGGTGCAGTCTGGTGAGGGGGTATTATCCTACCTATCACTGATACTACTGCTCCGGAGGGGGTGCAGTCTGGTGAGGGGGGGCATAATCCTACCTATCACTGATACTACTGCTCCGGAGGGGGTGCAGTCTGGTGAGGGGGGGTATTATCCTACCTATCACTGATATTACTGCTCCGGAGGGGGTGCAGTCTGGTGAGGGGGGGTATTATCCTACCTATCACTGATACTACTGCTCCGGAGGGGTGCAGTCTGGTGAGGGGGGCATAATCCTACCTATCACTGATACTACTGCTCCGGAGGGGGTGCAGTCTGGTGAGGGGGGGTATTATCCTACCTATCACTGATATTACTGCTCCGGAGGGGGTGCAGTCTGGTGAGGGGGGGTATTATCCTACCTATCACTGATACTACTGCTCCGGAGGGGGTGCAGTCTGGTGAGGGGGGCATAATCCTACCTATCACTGATACTACTGCTGCTCCGGAGGGGGTGCAGTCTGGTGAGGGGGCATAATCCTACCTATCACTGATACTACTGCTGCTCCGGAGGGGGTGCAGTCTGGTGAGGGGGGGTATTATCCTACCTATCACTGATACTGCTGCTCCGGAGGGGGTGCAGTCTGGTGAGGGGGGCATAATCCTACCTATCACTGATACTGCTGCTCCGGAGGGGGTGTAGTCTGGTGAGGGGGTATTATCCTACCTATCACTGATACTACTGCTCCGGAGGGGGTGCAGTCTGGTGAGGGGGTATTATCCTACCTATCACTGATACTGCTGCTCCGGAGGGGGTGCAGTCTGGTGAGGGGGGTATTATCCTACCTATCACTGATACTGCTGCTCCGGAGGGGGTGCAGTCTGGTGAGGGGGGCATTATCCTACCTATCACTGATACTACTGCTCCGGAGGGGGTGCAGTCTGGTGAGGGGGGGCATAATCCTACCTATCACTGATACTGCTGCTCCGGAGGGGGTGCAGTCTGGTGAGGGGGGGTATTATCCTACCTATCACTGATACTGCTGCTCCGGAGGGGGTGCAGTCTGGTGAGGGGGTATTATCCTACCTATCACTGATACTACTGCTCCGGAGGGGGTGCAGTCTGGTGAGGGGGGGTATTATCCTACCTATCACTGATACTACTGCTCCGGAGGGGTGCAGTCTGGTGAGGGGGCATAATCCTACCTATCACTGATACTACTGCTCCGGAGGGGGTGCAGTCTGGTGAGGGGGTATTATCCTACCTATCACTGATACTGCTGCTCCGGAGGGGGTGCAGTCTGGTGAGGGGGTATTATCCTACCTATCACTGATACTACTGCTCCGGAGGGGGTGCAGTCTGGTGAGGGGGGGTATTATCCTACCTATCACTGATACTGCTGCTCCGGAGGGGGTGCAGTCTGGTGAGGGGGGATATTATCCTACCTATCACTGATACTGCTGCTCCGGAGGGGGTGTAGTCTGGTGAGGGGGGGTATTATCCTACCTATCACTGATACTACTGCTCCGGAGGGGGTGCAGTCTGGTGAGGGGGGCATAATCCTACCTATCACTGATACTACTGCTGCTCCGGAGGGGGTGCAGTCTGGTGAGGGGGGGTATTATCCTACCTATCACTGATACTACTGCTGCTCCGGAGGGGGTGCAGTCTGGTGAGGGGGGCATAATCCTACCTATCACTGATACTACTGCTGCTGCTCCGGAGGGGGTGCAGTCTGGTGAGGGGGGGTATTATCCTACCTATCACTGATAATACTGCTCGGGAGGGGGTGCAGTCTGGTGAGGGGGGGTATTATCCTACCTATCACTGATACTGCTGCTCCGGAGGGGGTGCAGTCTGGTGAGGGGGGCATAATCCTACCTATCACTGATACTGCTGCTCCGGAGGGGGTGCAGTCTGGTGAGGGGGGCATAATCCTACCTATCACTGATACTACTGCTGCTCCGGAGGGGGTGCAGTCTGGTGAGGGGGGGCATAATCCTACCTATTACTGATACTACTGCTCCGGAGGGGGTGCAGTCTGGTGAGGGGGCATAATCCTACCTATCACTGATACTGCTGCTGCTCCGGAGGGGGTGCAGTCAGATGAGGGGGGGTATTATCCTACCTATCACTGATACTGCTGCTCCGGAGGGGGTGCAGTCTGGTGAGGGGGGCATAATCCTACCTATCACTGATACTACTGCTCCGGAGGGGGTGCAGTCTGGTGAGGGGGGTATTATCCTACCTATCACTGATACTACTGCTGCTCCGGAGGGGGTGCAGTCTGGTGAGGGGGGGCATAATCCTACCTATCACTGATACTACTGCTCCGGAGGGGGTGCAGTCTGGTGAGGGGGGGCATAATCCTACCTATCACTGATACTACTGCTCCGGAGGGGGTGCAGTCTGGGGAGGGGGGGGGGGGGGCATAATCCTACCTATCACTGATACTGCTGCTCCGGAGGGGGTGCAGTCTGGTGAGGGGGCATAATCCTACCTATCACTGATACTACTGCTGCTGCTCCGGAGGGGGTGCAGTCTGGTGAGGGGGTATAATCCTACCTATCACTGATACTGCTGCTCCGGAGGGGGTGCAGTCTGGTGAGGGGGGGTATTATCCTACCTATCACTGATACTACTGCTCCGGAGGGGGTACAGTCTGGTGAGGGGGGGTATTATCCTACCTATCACTGATACTACTGCTCCGGAGGGGGTGCAGTCTGGTGAGGGGGCATAATCCTACCTATCACTGATACTACTGCTCCGGAGGGGGTGCAGTCTGGTGAGGGGGGGTATTATCCTACCTATCACTGATACTACTGATCCGGAGGGGGTGCAGTCTGGTGAGGGGGCATAATCCTACCTATCACTGATACTACTGCTCCGGAGGGGGTGCAGTCTGGTGAGGGGGGGTATTATCCTACCTATCACTGATACTGCTGCTGCTCCGGAGGGGGTGCAGTCTGGTGAGGGGGTATTATCCTACCTATCACTGATATTACTGCTCCGGAGGGGGTGCAGTCTGGTGAGGGGGGGTATTATCCTACCTATCACTGATACTACTGCTGCTCCGGAGGGGGTGCAGTCTGGTGAGGGGGGGTATTATCCTACCTATCACTGATACTACTGATCCGGAGGGGGTGCAGTCTGGTGAGGGGGCATAATCCTACCTATCACTGATACTACTGCTCCGGAGGGGGTGCAGTCTGGTGAGGGGGGTATTATCCTACCTATCACTGATACTACTGCTGCTCCGGAGGGGGTGCAGTCTGGTGAGGGGGGTATTATCCTACCTATCACTGATACTACTGCTCCGGAGGGGGTGCAGTCTGGTGAGGGGGGCATAATCCTACCTATCACTGATACTGCTGCTCCGGAGGGGGTGCAGTCTGGTGAGGGGGGGTATTATCCTACCTATCACTGATACTACTGCTCCGGAGGGGGTGCAGTCTGGTGAGGGGGGGTATTATCCTACCTATCACTGATACTACTGCTGCTCCGGAGGGGGTGCAGTCTGGTGAGGGGGGGCATAATCCTACCTATCACTGATACTGCTGCTCCGGAGGGGTGCAGTCTGGTGAGGGGGGGCATTATCCCACTTGTGTCTGTGTCTGCTGTGTCGGTACAATAGTTGAGAAGAAGTTCACACTATGGAGTTCCCAGTTGTGCAGGAGATCCGTGAGGCTTAGGCGCTGATCAGCTGAGTCAGGATTCTCACATCACAGATGATAGGAGTTGTAGTAGAGGTAGGAGTAAGACAAATCAATGGATAATGTGTTTCTAAGGGAATCCTCAATAGATCTGATGATCTCATCTGATGAAACCCGTCATCCATTGATTAAAGTCTTACTGTTATATCAACTACAACTCCTATCATCTGTGATGTGAGAATCCTCATCTGATCAGAGCCCAAGCCTCACGGATCTCCTGCACAACTGGACCTCCAAAGTGTGAACTTCTCATCACATACATACATATATATATATATACACAAACAGACATACATACTGTATACATATATACACAAATAGACATACTGCAGACATACACACTGTATACATATATACACAAATAGACATACTGCAGACATACACAAACATGCAGACACAACTCACCTTACATATATACATCTAATCATACTAACACACACACAGACTCACCAACATGGATACACAGATACAAAAGCCTGCAGATTACACATAATATATACACTATATACATGATAGAAAACACACACACACACACACACACACATATATCACTGACATGCATAAACACATGACACATGTACAGACACTGATGACAGATAGACAAGTATATACACACACACATACACATGTTCAGCAGGGCAGGAGGCTTCAGTCTTCTCTTCTCCCAGCCGGGCAGCCTGCAGCCTCTCCCCATCTCCTGTGCACCGACTGCACACACAGCTACAGGAGAGTCACGTGATTGCAGAGGGGAGGGGGGCAGAGGGGCCTGCTGCGGCATCTTGTGACAGGCAGGAAGAGGGCAGCGCTGAGGATGGGAGCAGATGTAAGGAGCCAGGTGAGCAGGGGGAGGGGAGGGCCAATGATTGCAGAAAGAACGGGCCCTGATACGGCCTTAGCTCAGCCAGCAGTGTGGGAGCTCCCGATACCAGGCAGCTTCCAAACGGGAGGCCCCTCTCTGGCTTAGGGGAAGGGCCCTGCAAGAGGGAGGAGGGGGTGGGGCCCACCGGGAGGGAGGAGGGGGTGGGGCCCACCGGGAGGGAGGAGGGGGTGGGGCCCACCGGGAGGGAGGAGGGGGTGGGGCCCACCGGTGGATCCCCCGGCTCCCCCGGCTCCCCGGTGGCCCAGTCCGGCCCTGCACGTCATCACCTGTTCACACTGCTGCGGTTTCAATATTGGTCTATCATGAGACCCTGTGAGTTGGTCCAAGAAGCTAGGGAGTGGCCTATACTACACAGGGGCTGCATAGAGGGGACCAGGGCTGGACTGGGACTGAAAATCGGCAAAACCTAACATTTCTAGGCACACAGGCCACTTACCGTACCGCAGCACAGACACTATATACCATATCATCTTGTTGGACATACTGGGAACTACAACCTCCAGCAGTTCCTGAAGGTCTATAGCTGCCAGGGCATGCTGGGAGTTGTAGTTCACAATCTATGGGGTTGAGTGTTACATTTTTTATTAATGTGAAATAAATACCCCAGAACTATGTAACACTCAACCCCATAGATTGTGAACTACAACTCCCAGCATGCCCTGGCAGCTATAGACTTTCAGGAACTTCTGAGAGTTACAGTTCTTTCTACAAAAGACATTTTTAAAATTTGTAGGGAGAACTACAACTCCCAGCAGTTCCTGAAGGTCTATAGCTGTCATGGCATGCTGGGAGTTGTAGTTCACAACTTCATATTTTCTGTTCTTCCCTGCTTCACTTTATTAACATGATCATTTTATTTCAATTTTTTAAGAGAGAATGTGGAGAGAGGAGAGAGAGAGGAGGTGAAGAGAGGAGAGAGAGGAGGTGAAGGGGGGAGAGAGAGGAGGTGAAGGGGGAGAGAGAGGAGGTGAAGGGGGGAGAGAGAGGAGGTGAAGAGAGGAGGTGAAGGGGGGAGAGAGAGGAGGTGAAGGGGGGAGAGAGAGGAGGTGAAGGGAGGAGAGAGAGAGGAGGTGAAGGGGGGAGAGAGAGAGGAGGTGAAGGGGGGAGAGAGAGGAGGTGAAGAGAGGAGAGAGAGAGGAGGTGAATGGAGGAGAGAGAGAGGAGGTGAAGAGAGGAGAGAGAGAGGAGGTGAATGGGGGAGAGAGAGAGGAGGTGAATGGGGGAGAGAGAGGAGGTGAAGGGGGGAGAGAGAGGAGGTGAAGGGGGGAGAGAGAGGAGGTGAAGAGAGGAGAGAGAGGAGGTGAAGAGAGGAGAGAGAGGAGGTGAAGAGAGGAGAGAGAGAGAGGAGGTGAATGGGGGAGAGAGAGAGGAGGTGAATGGGGGAGAGAGAGGAGGTGAAGAGAGGAGAGAGAGGAGGTGAAGGGAGGAGAGAGGAGGTGAAGGGGGGAGAGAGAGGAGGTGAAGGGAGGAGAGAGAGGAGGTGAAGAGAGGAGAGAGAGAGAGGAGGTGAAGAGAGGAGAGAGAGGAGGTGAAGGGAGGAGAGAGGAGGTGAAGGGGGAGAGAGAGGAGGTGAAGGGAGGAGAGAGAGGAGGTGAAGAGAGGAGAGAGAGAGAGGAGGTGAAGAGAGGAGAGAGAAGAGGTGAAGGGAGGAGAGAGAGGAGGTGAAGGGGGGAGAGAGAGGAGGTGAAGGGAGGAGAGAGAGGAGGTGAAGGGAGTAGAGAGAGGAGGCGAAGAGAGGAGAGAGAGAAGGTGAAGAGAGGAGAGAGAGGAGGTGGAGAGGAGAGAGAGGAGGTGAAGGGGGGAGAGAGAGGAGGTGAATGGGGGAGAGAGAGGAGGTGAAGAGAGGAGAGAGAGGAGGTGAATGGGGGAGAGAGAAGAGGTGAAGGGGGGGAGAGAGGAGGTGAAGAGAGGGGAGAGAGAGGAGGAGAGAGAGGAGAGAGAGGAGGTGAAGGGAGGAGAGAGAGGAGGTGAAGGGAGGAGAGAGAGGAGGTGAAGAGAGGAGGCGAAGAGAGGAGAGAGAGAAGGTGAAGAGAGGAGAGAGAGGAGGTGAAGAGAGGAGAGAGAGGAGGTGAAGAGAGGAGAGAGAGAGGAGGTGAATGGGGGAGAGAGAGGAGGTGAAGGGAGGAGAGAGAGGAGGTGAATGGGGGAGAGAGAAGAGGTGAAGGGGGGAGAGAGAGAGTAGGTGAAGGGGGGGAGAGAGAGGAGGTGAAGAGAGGGGAGAAGAGAGGAGAGAGAGAGGAGGTGAAGAGAGGAGAGAGAGGAGGTGAAGGGGGAGAGAGAGGAGGTGAAGGGGGAGAGAGAGGAGGTGAAGGGGGGGAGAGAGGAGGTGAAGGGGGGGAGAGAGGAGGTGAAGGGGGGGAGAGAGGAGGTGAAGGGGGGGAGAGAGGAGGTGAAGAGAGGAGAGAGGAGGTGAAGGGAGGAGAGAGAGGAGGTGAAGGGAGGAGAGAGAGGAGGTGAAGGGAGGAGAGAGAGGAGGTGAAGGGAGGAGAGAGAGGAGGTGATGGGGGGGAGAGAGGAGGTGAAGAGAGGAGAGAGAGGAGGTGAAGAGAGGAGAGAGACGAGGTGAAGGGAGGAGAGAGGAGGTGAAGGGAGGAGAGAGAGAGGAGGTGATGGGGGGAGAGAGGAGGTGATGGGGGGGGAGAGAGGAGGTGATTGGGGGAGAGAGGAGGTGAAGGGAGGAGAGAGGAGGAGAGAGAGGAGGTGAAGAGAGGAGAAAGAGAGGAGGTGAAGGGGGGAGAGAGGAGGTGGAGGGGGGAGAGAGGAGGTGAAGGGGGGAGAGAGGAGGTGAAGGGGGGAGAGAGGAGGTGAAGGGGGGGAGAGAGGAGGTAAAGGGGGAGGGAGAGAGGAGGTGAAGAGAGGAGAGAGAGGAGGTGAAGGGAGGAGAGAGAGGAGGTGAAGGGAGGAGAGAGAGGAGGTGATGGGGGGAGAGAGGAGTGAAGAGAGGAGAGAGAGGAGGTGAAGGGAGGAGAGAGGAGGTGAAGAGAGGAGAGAGATGAGGTGAAGGGAGGAGAGAGAGGAGGTGAAGGGGGGAGAGAGAAGAGGTGAAGAGAGGAGAGAGAGAGAAGGTGAAGGGGGGAGAGAGGAGGTAAAGGGGGAGGGAGAGAGGAGGTGAAGAGAGGAGAGAGAGGAGGTGAAGAGAGGAGAGAGAGGAGGTGAAGAGAGGAGAGAGAGGAGGTGAAGGGGGGAGAGAGAGGAGGTGAAGGGAGGAGAGAGAGGAGGTGATGGGGGGGAGAGAGGAGGTGAAGAGAGGAGAGAGGAGGTGAAGAGAGGAGAGAGAGGAGGTG
The DNA here is from genome assembly GCF_027789765.1 of Dendropsophus ebraccatus. Classification (NCBI taxonomy): domain Eukaryota; kingdom Metazoa; phylum Chordata; class Amphibia; order Anura; family Hylidae; genus Dendropsophus; species Dendropsophus ebraccatus. The sequence continues at coordinate 71,604 of NW_027210252.1, read as the reverse complement.
AAGAGAGGAGAGAGAGGAGGTGAAGGGAGGAGAGAGGAGGTGAAGGGAGGAGAGAGAGGAGGTGATGGGGGGGAGAGAGGAGGTGATGGGGGGAGAGAGGAGGTGAAGAGAGGAGAGAGGAGGAGAGAGAGGAGGTGAAGAGAGGAGAGAGAGAGGAGGTGAAGGAGGGAGAGAGGGGTGAAGGGAGGGAGAGAGGAGGTGAAGGGGGAGAGAGGAGGTAGAAAGGGGGAGGGAGAGAGAGAGGAGGTAAAGGGGGAGGGGAAGAGAGGAGGGAAGAGAGGAGAGAGAGGAGGTGAAGGGAGGAGAGAGAGGAGGTGAAGGGAGGAGAGAGAGGAGGAGAGAGAGGAGGTGAAGAGAGAGGAGGTGAAGAGAGGAGAGAGATGAGTTGAAGGAGGAGAGAGAGGAGGTGAAGGGGGAGAGAGAAGAGGTGAGAGAGGAGAGAGAGAGAGGTGAAGGGGGGAGAGAGGAGGTAAAGGGGGAGGGAGAGAGGAGGTGAAGGAGAGGAGAGAGAGGAGGTGAAGAGAGGAGAGAGAGGAGGTTGAAGAGAGGAGAGAGGAGGTGAAGAGAGGAGAGAGAGGAGGTGAAGGGGGAGAGAGGAGGTGAAGAGAGGAGAGAGATTAGGTGAAGAGAGGAGAGAGAGGAGGTGAAGGGGGAAGAGAGGAGGTGAAGGGAGGAGAGAGAGGAGGTGAAGGGGGAGAGAGAGGAGGTGAAGGGAGGAGAGAGAGGAGGTAAAGGGGGAGAGAGAGGAGGGGGAGGGGGAGGGAGAGAGGAGGTGAAGAGAGGAGAGAGAGGAGGTGAAGAGAGGAGAGAGAGGAGGTGAAGGGGGAGAGAGAGGAGGTGAAGGGAGGAGAGAGAGGAGGTGAAGGGAGGAGAGAGAGGAGGTGAAGGGGGAGAGAGAGGAGGTGAAGGGAGGAGAGAGAGGAGGTGAAGGGGGAGAGAGAGGAGGTGAAGGGGGGAGAGAGAGGAGGTGAAGGGGGGAGAGCAAAGAGGTGAAGGGGGGAGAGAGAGAAGGTGAAGGGAGGAGAGAGAGGAGGTGAAGAGAGGAGAGAGAGAGGAGGTGAAGAGAGGAGAGAGAGGAGGTGAAGGGGGAGAGAGAGAGGTGAAGGAGGAGAGAGAGGAGGTGAAGGGGGAGAGAGAGGAGCGTGAAGGGAGGAGAGAGAGGAGGTGAAGGGGGAGAGAGAGGAGGTGAAGGGGGGAGAGAGAGGAGGTGAAGGGGGGAGAGCAAAGAGGTGAAGGGGGGATAGACTTGAGAAGGTGAAGGGAGGAGAGAGAGGAGGTGAAGGGGGGAGAGAGAGGAGGTGAAGGGGGGAGAGCAAAGAGGTGAAGGGGGGAGAGAGAGAAGGTGAAGGGAGGAGAGAGGAGGTGAAGAGAGGAGAGAGAGGAGGTGAATGGAGGAGAGAGAGGAGGTGAAGAGAGGAGAGAGGAGGTGAAGAGAGGAGAGAGAAGAGGTGAAGGGGGGAGAGAGAGAGGAGGTGAAGAGAGGAGAGAGGAGGTGAAGAGAGGAGAGAGAGGAGGTGAAGGGAGGAGAGAGAGGAGGTGAAGGGGGGAGAGAGAAGAGGTGAAGGGGGGAGAGAGAGAGAGGAGGTGAAGAGAGGAGAGAGGAGGTGAAGAGAGGAGAGAGAGGAGGTGAAGAGAGGAGGGAGGAGGTGAAGAGAGGAGAGAGAGAGAGGTGAAGGGAGAGAGAGGAGGTGAAGGGGGAGAGAGAGAGGAGGTGAAGAGAGGACAGAGAGAGGAGGTAAAGAGAGGAGAGAGAGAGAGGAGGTGAAGGGGGGAGAGAGAAGAGGTGAAGGGGTGAGAGAGAGGAGGTGAAAGGGGGGAGAGAGAGGAGGTGAAGGGGGGGGAGAGAGAGGAGGTGAAGGGGGGGAAGAGAGAGGAGGTGAAGGGGGGGGAAGAGAGAGGAGGTGAAGGGGGGGAGAGAGGAGGTGAAGGGAGGAGAGAGAGGAGGTGAAGGGAGGAGAGAGAGGAGAGAGAGGAGGTGAAGGGAGGAGAGAGAGGAGGTGAAGGGAGGAGAGAGGAGGTGAAGGGGGAGAGAGAGAGGAGGTGAAGGGGGGGGGGAGAGGAGGTGAAGGGGGGGGGAGAGAGGAGGTGAAGGGAGGAGAGAGAGAGAGAGAGAGAGAGAGAGAGGAGGTGAAGAGAGGAGAGAGAGGAGGTGAAGAGAGGAGAGAGAGGAGGTGAAGGGAGGAGAGAGAGGAGGTGAAGGGAGGAGAGAGAGGAGGTGAAGGGGGAGAGAGAGGAGGTAAAGGGAGGAGAGAGAGAGGAGGTGAAGAGAGGAGAGAGAGGAGGTGAAGGGAGGAGAGAGAGAGGAGGTGAAGAGAGGAGAGAGAGGAGGTGAAGGGAGGAGAGAGAGAGATGAGGTGAGAGAGGAGGTGAAGGGGGGGGGAGAGAGGAGGTGAAGGGGGAGAGAGAGAGGAGGTGAAGAGAGGAGAGAGAGGAGGTGAAGAGAGGAGAGAGAGGAGGTGAAGGGAGGAGAGAGAGAGGAGGTGAGAGAGGAGGTGAAGGGGGGGGAGAGAGGAGGTGAAGGGGGGAGAGAGAGAGGAGGTGAAGGGAGGAGAGAGAGAGGAGGTGAGAGAGGAGGTGAAGGGGGGAGAGAGAGAGGAGGTGAGAGAGGAGGTGAAGGGGGGGGGGAGAGAGGAGGTGAAGGGGAAAGATGGAGGAAGTGGGAGGAGAGATATTGGAAGGGAAGTGATGAAGGAGTGAGAGAGGAGGTGAAGGGGGGAGAGAGAGAGGTGGTGAAGGGGGTAAGGAGGGGGTGTGAGACACAGTACAACCTTTCTCCTGCAGCGCCGGCCGTCTCATCGCTTTTCCACGCGGCAGCAGTGAGCGGGTGAGTCCGGGGAGGGCCGGGGGGAGCTGCAGGGGGCTGACAGGATGATCGCTAGATCGTCCGGCCAGCCCATAGGATATAGCAGCGTCTGCTGCCGGCGCTCCTATTCCACGGACCCCACCGCAGCAGATCGTTGCTGTATCAGTCGTTTGTTTTAAACATGTTGATAATGGTTCCATGGAATAGGCCTTAGGTCTCTTGCACAGCGGTAATAGTTTACACCCATCATGTGGCACATTGGGTCAGGCAGGATTTTCCCGATAGATGGCACCTGGTCTGATAGATGGAAGGAAGCATTGATAATAAGACGCCGTTTCTCCTGCCCAGGATGTAGATGATGAAGATGATGAGATCAGGAGGCCAAAGAAGCTTGGTCGAAAGATAATGCGGAGCACCTCTCTGAGCCGCCAGGTAATCCTGGGATGTGTATGTCTGTAAAGTGGGGCAGATTTGTTTATACTGTCTTACAGTTCTCCCTTATTCCTAATGTTACATTGTGTGATAGCTGCTGGTCATCTGGGCCAGGACAAGGTACTCAGCCATACATAGCAGGGGGTGCCCCACAATGCACTGCTGTCAGCAAAGGGAGGCCCTGGAGAAAGGCTACATGGTCCTCCTCTTTGGACTGTGGGACTGGACCAAGTGACATCTACTCAAAGTTATTGACAGACCCCTGGGTTTCTGAGGACCATATCCATGATGTCTTCCAAATAATAGAAACAGCAGCACAGACTGGAGTGGTATTGGATACGGACATGAAGGGCCCTCAACTCGGTTTCTATCTTCTCACTGAACTACAATCCTGAGAATATTGAAACTCTGGAGCAGCGGACAAGTGGGAATTCTGTGTCTGAAATTCTGGAAGGAAATAATGGTGAATCTCAGGGGAGATATAATGCAGACCAAGTTCTGGATCAGAAGGTTAATTTTCTATCTGACACACAAACTGAAGAATAGCAGAGTGGAGTGCGCTCACAGGAACAGTGCTCGGAGTTCCAGCAATGGAAAATGGACACACGAACTGGAGAGAAAGGAACGGCTGCACATCCCATCTATGGCTGATACTAATGCCGCTAGGCCTATATTAAATCAACACCAGAGTGTCTGTATATGAATTGATCAAGCCATATTGCCCCGTGTACCACCGCGCAGGTCCTCTGGTTCACACGGGTCCCTACGCTAACTCCACACCGTGTCGGTCAGCGACCGCCAACCCCGCAAAGCGTGCACATGCAGGGAAGGGAGGCCATGGAACGGCCCTGCAACCCCAATGTCACAGGACCAGACCCAAAAAGCCCCACTAATACCCAGCCAGCACCACCGGCGGGGAAGGCTGCCCCCAAACGACACAAGTATGGATATGGTATTACACTTACCATTGCTGCTCTCACAGAATGGGGAAGACATAGGGTCCAGACATGTGAGCACAGGCATCTCCTGCTAATTTTGGTCATGTGGGTCTCATAAAGGAGTGCTAGCTGTTCAGAGAGGGAGAACTGTAAAACACGAACTGGAGAGAAAGGAACGGCCTGCACATCCATCTATGGCTGATACTAATGCCGCTAGGCCTATATTAAAAATCAACACCAGAGTGTCTGTATATGAATTGATCAAGCCATATTGCCCCGTGTACCACCGCGCAGGTCCTCTGGTCCACACGGGTCCCTACGCTAACTCCACACCGTGTCGGTCAGCAACCGCCAACCCCGCAAAGCGTGCACGTGCAGGGAAGGGATTGGCATTTTTGGGTCTGGTCCTGTGGCATGGGGGGTTGCAGGGCCGTTCCATTGCCTCCCTTCCCTGACTGTGCACGCCTGGCGGGGGTGGTGGTCGCTGACCGGCACAGTGTGGACTTAGTGTAGGGACCCATGTGTATCAGATACCGGCACGAGGTACATGGGGCAGTATGGCTTCATCAATTCACATACAGAATTCTGATATTTTTTATGCAGCCGAGAGGTACTAGCATCAGCCATAGGTGTGAGGTGCAGCGCTCTGTTTCTTCCCTGAACCGTAATTATATGTCTGAGGTTCTGGAGGACGAGAAGGGAGTAATGATGGAGGACGAGCACTGTGAGGAGAGGAGTAATGATGGAGGACGAGCACTGTGAGGAGAGAGGAGTAATGATGGAGGACGAGCACTGTGAGGAGAGGAGTAATGATGGAGGACGAGCACTGTGAGGAGAGAGGAGTAATGATGGAGGACCAGCACTGTGAGGAGAGGAGTAATGATGGAGGACGAGCACTGTGAGGAGAGGAGTAATGATGGAGGACGAGAAGGGAGTAATGATGGAGGACGAGAAGGGAGTAATGATGGAGGACGAGAAGGGAGTAATGATGGAGGACGAGCACTGTGAGGAGAGGAGTAATGATGGAGGACGAGCACTGTGAGGAGAGGAGTAATGATGGAGGACGAGAAGGGAGTAATGATGGAGGACGAGCACTGTGAGGAGAGAGGAGTAATGATGGAGGACGAGAAGGGAGTAATGATGGAGGACGAGCACTGTGAGGAGAGGAGTAATGATGGAGGACGAGCACTGAGAGGAGAGAGGAGTAATGATGGAGGACGAGCACTGTGAGGAGAGGAGTAATGATGGAGGACGAGCACTGAGAGGAGAGAGGAGTAATGATGGAGGACGAGCACTGTGAGGAGAGGAGTAATGATGGAGGACGAGCACTGTGAGGAGAGGAGTAATGATGGAGGACGAGCACTGTGAGGAGAGGAGTAATGATGGAGGACGAGCACTGTGAGGAGAGAGGAGTAATGATGGAGGACGAGCACTGTGAGGAGAGAGGAGTAATGATGGAGGACGAGCACTGTGAGGAGAGAGGAGTAATGATGGAGGACGAGCACTGTGAGGAGAGAGGAGTAATGATGGAGGACGAGCACTGTGAGGAGAGAGGAGTAATGATGGAGGACGAGCACTGTGAGGAGAGGAGTAATGATGGAGGACGAGCACTGTGAGGAGAGGAGTAATGATGGAGGACGAGAAGGGAGTAATGATGGAGGACGAGCACTGTGAGGAGAGGAGTAATGATGGAGGACGAGCACTGTGAGGAGAGAGGAGTAATGATGGAGGACGAGCACTGTGAGGAGAGAGGAGTAATGATGGAGGACGAGCACTGTGAGGAGAGAGGAGTAATGATGGAGGACGAGCACTGTGAGGAGAGGAGTAATGATGGAGGACGAGCACTGTGAGGAGAGGAGTAATGATGGAGGACGAGCACTGTGAGGAGAGGAGTAATGATGGAGGACGAGCACTGTGAGGAGAGAGGAGTAATGATGGAGGACGAGCACTGTGAGGAGAGGAGTAATGATGGAGGACGAGCACTGTGAGGAGAGAGGAGTAATGATGGAGGACGAGCACTGAGAGGAGAGGAGTAATGATGGAGGACGAGCACTGAGAGGAGAGAGGAGTAATGATGGAGGACGAGCACTGTGGGGAGAGAGGAGTAATGATGGAGGACGAGCACTGAGAGGAGAGGAGTAATGATGGAGGACGAGCACTGTGAGGAGAGGAGTAATGATGGAGGACGAGCACTGTGAGGAGAGGAGTAATGATGGAGGACGAGCACTGTGAGGAGAGGAGTAATGATGGAGGACGAATACTGTGAGGAGAGAGGAGTAATGATGGAGGACGAGCACTGTGAGGAGAGGAGTAATGATGGAGGACGAGCACTGTGAGGAGAGAGGAGTAATGATGGAGGACGAGCACTGTGAGGAGAGGAGTAATGATGGAGGACGAGCACTGTGAGGAGAGGAGTAATGATGGAGGACGAGCACTGTGAGGAGAGGAGTAATGATGGAGGACGAATACTGTGAGGAGAGAGGAGTAATGATGGAGGACGAGCACTGTGAGGAGAGAGGAGTAATGATGGAGGACGAGCACTGTGAGGAGAGAGGAGTAATGATGGAGGACGAGCACTGTAAGGAGAGAGGAGTAATGATGGAGGACGAGCACTGTGAGGAGAGAGGAGTAATGATGGAGGACGAGCACTGTGAGGAGAGGAGTAATGATGGAGGACGAGCACTGTGAGGAGAGGAGTAATGATGGAGGACGAGCACTGTGAGGAGAGGAGTAATGATGGAGGACGAGCACTGTGAGGAGAGGAGTAATGATGGAGGACGAGCACTGTGAGGAGAGAGGAGTAATGATGGAGGACGAGCACTGTGAGGAGAGGAGTAATGATGGAGGACGAGCACTGTGAGGAGAGGAGTAATGATGGAGGACGAGCACTGTGAGGAGAGGAGTAATGATGGAGGACGAGCACTGTGAGGAGAGAGGAGTAATGATGGAGGACGAGCACTGTGAGGAGAGGAGTAATGATGGAGGACGAATACTGTGAGGAGAGAGGAGTAATGATGGAGGACGAGCACTGAGAGGAGAGGAGTAATGATGGATGACGAGCACTGTGGGATGAGAGGAGTAATGATGGAGGACGAGCACTGAGAGGAGAGAGTAATGATGGAGGACGAGCACTGTGAGGAGAGGAGTAATGATGGAGGACGAGCACTGTGAGGAGAGGAGTAATGATGGAGTACGAGCACTGTGAGGAGAGAGTAATGATGGAGGACGAGACTGTGAGGAGAGAGGAGTAATGATGGAGGACGAGCACTGTGAGGAGAGAGGAGTAATGATGGAGGACGAGCACTAGTGAGGATGAGAGGAGTAATGATGGAGGACGAGCACTGTGAGGAGAGAGGAGTAATGATGGAGGACGAGCACTGTTGAGGAGAGAGGAGTAATGATGGAGGACGAGCACTGTGAGGAGAGGAGTAATGATGGAGGACGAGCACTGTGAGGAGAGAGAGTAATGATGGAGGACGAGCACTGTGAGGAGAGGAGTAATGATGGAGGACCGAGACACTTGTGAGGAGAGAGGAGTAATGATGGAGGACGAGCACTGTGAGGAGAGGAGTAATGATGGAGGACGAGCACTGTGAGGAGAGGAGTAATGATGGAGGACGAGCACTGTGAGGAGAGGAGTATGATGGAGGCCGAGCACTGTGCGGAGAAGGAGTAATGATGGAGGACGAGCACTGTGAGGAGTAGGAGTAATGATGGAGGACGAGCACTGTGAGGAGAGAGGAGTAATGATGGGAGGACGAGCACTAGTGAGGAGAGGAGGTAATGATGGAGGACGAGCACTGTGAGGAGAGAAGGAGTATGATGGAGGACGAGCACTGTGAGGAGAGAGGAGTAATGATGGAGGACGAGCACTGTGAGGAGAGGAGTAATGATGGAGGACGAGCACTGTGAGGAGAGGAGTAATGATGGAGGACGAGCACTGTGAGGAGAGGAGTAATGATGGAGGACGAGCACTGTGAGGAGAGAGGAGTAATGATGGAGGACGAGAAGGGAGTAATGATGGAGGACGAGCACTGTGAGGAGAGGAGTAATGATGGAGGACGAGAAGGGAGTAATGATGGAGGACGAGCACTGTGAGGAGAGGAGTAATGATGGAGGACGAGCACTGTGAGGAGAGAGGAGTAATGATGGAGGACGAGCACTGTGAGGAGAGGAGTAATGATGGAGGACGAGCACTGTGAGGAGAGGAGTAATGATGGAGGACGAGCACTGTGAGGAGAGGAGTAATGATGGAGGACGAGCACTGAGAGGAGAGAGGAGTAATGATGGAGGACGAGCACTGTGAGGAGAGGAGTAATGATGGAGGACGAGCACTGAGAGGAGAGAGGAGTAATGATGGAGGACGAGCACTGTGAGGAGAGAGGAGTAATGATGGAGGACGAGCACTGTGAGGAGAGAGGAGTAATGATGGAGGACGAGCACTGTAGGAGAGGAGTAATGATGTGAGGACGAGCACTGTGAGAGAGGAGGAGTAATGATGGAGGACGAGAAGGGAGTACTGATGGAGGACGAGCTGGAGGAGAGAGTAATGATAGGAGGACGAGCAATGATGAGGACGAGGAGGCAGTAATGATGGAGGACGAGCACTGTGAGAGGAGAGGAGTAATGATGGAGGACGAAGCACTGAGAGGAGGAGGGAGTATGATGGAAGGACGAGCACTGTGAGGAGAGGAAGTAATGATGGAGGACGAGCACTAGTTGAGGAGAGTGAGTAATGAGTGGAGGACGAGCTACGTGTGAGGGAGAGGAGTAATTGATGGAGGACGAGCACTGTGAGGAGAGAGGAGTAATGAAGGGAGGACGAGCACTGTGAGGAGAAGGAGTAGTAATGATGGAGAGGACGAGCACTGTGAGGAAGAGAGGAGTAATGATGGAGGACGCGCACTGTGAGGAGGAGAGGAGTAATGATGGAGGACGAGCACTGTGAGGAGAGAGGAGTAATGATGGAGGACGAGCACTGTGAGGAGAGGAGTAATGATGGAGGACGAGCACTGTGAGGAGAGAGGAGTAATGATGGAGGACGAGCACTGAGAGGAGAGGAGTAATGATGGAGGACGAGCACTGAGAGGAGAGAGGAGTAATGATGGAGGACGAGCACTGTGGGGAGAGAGGAGTAATGATGGAGGACGAGCACTGAGAGGAGAGGAGTAATGATGGAGGACGAGCACTGTGAGGAGAGGAGTAATGATGGAGGACGAGCACTGTGAGGAGAGGAGTAATGATGGAGGACGAGCACTGTGAGGAGAGGAGTAATGATGGAGGACGAATACTGTGAGGAGAGAGGAGTAATGATGGAGGACGAGCACTGTGAGGAGAGGAGTAATGATGGAGGACGAGCACTGTGAGGAGAGAGGAGTAATGATGGAGGACGAGCACTGTGAGGAGAGGAGTAATGATGGAGGACGAGCACTGTGAGGAGAGGAGTAATGATGGAGGACGAGCACTGTGAGGAGAGGAGTAATGATGGAGGACGAATACTGTGAGGAGAGAGGAGTAATGATGGAGGACGAGCACTGTGAGGAGAGAGGAGTAATGATGGAGGACGAGCACTGTGAGGAGAGAGGAGTAATGATGGAGGACGAGCACTGTAAGGAGAGAGGAGTAATGATGGAGGACGAGCACTGTGAGGAGAGAGGAGTAATGATGGAGGACGAGCACTGTGAGGAGAGGAGTAATGATGGAGGACGAGCACTGTGAGGAGAGGAGTAATGATGGAGGACGAGCACTGTGAGGAGAGGAGTAATGATGGAGGACGAGCACTGTGAGGAGAGGAGTAATGATGGAGGACGAGCACTGTGAGGAGAGAGGAGTAATGATGGAGGACGAGCACTGTGAGGAGAGGAGTAATGATGGAGGACGAGCACTGTGATGAGAGGAGTAATGATGGAGGACGAGCACTGTGAGGAGAGGAGTAATGATGGAGGACGAGAAGGGAGTAATGATGGAGGACGAGCACTGTGAGGAGAGGAGTAATGATGGAGGACGAGAAGGGAGTAATGATGGAGGACGAGCACTGTGAGGAGAGGAGTAATGATGGAGGACGAGCACTGTGAGGAGAGAGGAGTAATGATGGAGGACGAGCACTGTGAGGAGAGGAGTAATGATGGAGGACGAGCACTGTGAGGAGAGGAGTAATGATGGAGGACGAGCACTGTGAGGAGAGGAGTAATGATGGAGGACGAGCACTGTGAGGAGAGGAGTAATGATGGAGGACGAGCACTGTGAGGAGAGAGGAGTAATGATGGAGGACGAGCACTGTGAGGAGAGGAGTAATGATGGAGGACGAATACTGTGAGGAGAGAGGAGTAATGATGGAGGACGAGCACTGAGAGGAGAGGAGTAATGATGGAGGACGAGCACTGAGAGGAGAGAGGAGTAATGATGGAGGACGAGCACTGTGAGGAGAGGAGTAATGATGGAGGACGAGCACTGTGAGGAGAGAGGAGTAATGATGGAGGACGAGCACTGTGAGGAGAGGAGTAATGATGGAGGACGAATACTGTGAGGAGAGAGGAGTAATGATGGAGGACGAGCACTGAGAGGAGAGGAGTAATGATGGAGGACGAGCACTGTGGGGAGAGAGGAGTAATGATGGAGGACGAGCACTGAGAGGAGAGGAGTAATGATGGAGGACGAGCACTGTGAGGAGAGGAGTAATGATGGAGGACGAGCACTGTGAGGAGAGGAGTAATGATGGAGGACGAGCACTGTGAGGAGAGGAGTAATGATGGAGGACGAGCACTGTGAGGAGAGAGGAGTAATGATGGAGGACGAGCACTGTGAGGAGAGAGGAGTAATGATGGAGGACGAGCACTGTGAGGAGAGAGGAGTAATGATGGAGGACGAGCACTGTGAGGAGAGAGGAGTAATGATGGAGGACGAGCACTGTGAGGAGAGAGGAGTAATGATGGAGGACGAGCACTGTGAGGAGAGGAGTAGTAATGATGGAGGACGAGCACTGTGAGGAGAGGAGTAATGATGGAGGACGAGCACTGTGAGGAGAGGAGTAATGATGGAGACGAGCACTGTGAGGAGGAGAGGAGTAATGATGGAGGACGAAGAATGGGGGAGTATATGATGGAGGGACGAGCACTGTGAGGAGAGGAGTAATGATGGAGGACGAGAAGGGAGTAATGATGGAGGACGAGCCACTGTGAGGAGAGGAGTAATGAGGAGGACGAGCACTGTGACGGAGAGAGGAGTAATGATGGAGGACGAGCACTGGAGGAGAGGAGTAATGATGGAGGACGCGCACTGTGAGGAGAGGAGTAATGATGGAGGACGAGCACTGTGAGGAGAGGAGTAATGATGGAGGACGAGCACTGAGAGGAGAGAGGAGTAATGATGGAGACGAGCACTGTGAGGAGAGGAGTAATGATGGAGGACGAGCACTGAGTGAGGAGAGAGGAGTAATGATGGAAGGACGGAGCACTGTGAGGAGAGAGGAGTAATGATGGAGGACGAGCACTGTGAGGATGAGAGGAGTAATGATGGAGGACGAGCACTGTGAGGAGAGGAGTAATGATGGAGGACGAGCACTGTGAGGAGAGAGGAGTAATGATGGAGGACGAGCACTGAGAGGAGAGAGGAGTAATGATGGAGGACGAGCACTGTGAGGAGAGAGGAGTAATGATGGAGGACGAGCACTGTGAGGAGAGGAGTAATGATGGAGGACCAGCACTGTGAGGAGAGGAGTAATGATGGAGGACAAGAAGGGAGTAATGATGGAGGACGAGCACTGTGAGGAGAGAGGAGTAATGATGGAGGACGAGCACTGTGAGGAGAGAGGAGTAATGATGGAGGACGAGCACTGTGAGGAGAGAGGAGTAATGATGGAGGACGAGCACTGTGAGGAGAGGAGTAATGATGGAAGACGAGCACTGTGAGGAGAGGAGTAATGATGGAGGACGAATACTGTGAGGAGAGAGGAGTAATGATGGAGGACGAGCACTGTGAGGAGAGGAGTAATGATGGAGGACGAGCACTGTGAGGAGAGAGGAGTAATGATGGAGGACGAGCACTGTGAGGAGAGAGGAGTAATGATGGAGGACGAGCACTGTGAGGAGAGGAGTAATGATGGAGGACGAGCACTGTGAGGAGAGGAGTAATGGTGGAGGACGAGCACTGTGAGGAGAGGAGTAATGATGGAGGACGAGCACTGTGAGGAGAGAGGAGTAATGATGGAGGACGAGCACTGTGAGGAGAGAGGAGTAATGATGGAGGACGAGCACTGTGAGGAGAGGAGTAATGATGGAGGACGAGCACTGAGAGGAGAGGAGTAATGATGGAGGACGAGCACTGTGAGGAGAGGAGTAATGATGGAGGACGAGCACTGTGAGGAGAGGAGTAATGATGGAGGACGAGCACTGTGAGGAGAGGAACATTGTGGTATTGGTTTGTGGGTTTTTTGTTTGGCCACCTTACTGGACCATTGGGGCAATCAGGGGCTCTGGTTTGGTTTATGAGCAGATTATTGTCACTTCAGCCAATCACAAGCCGGTGTCTTGCAGTACTGGAGAATTTATTGGTTGAAGTTTTATTGTGAGTACTAAGCTGGTGTACGTGTAAGATCCAATGCGTCCAATGGCGTTCATCTATATTAATCTGTAGTTTTCCCTACTTGGCACCCCAATAACTTTTTGATGATTATTCTATCTGAAAGCTGTTGGACTCTCTGGATAATGATCTATCGGGATTGTGCACCTCCTCTGTGACTCACTTACTACCTGACTTAGGATCTATTGGTTATGTTGGACCTTTCTTTATTCTGATGTGTTCAGGTACATCCATCTGTTCAGTGTTGGGGTGACATGGCCAGGTGTGTGGTTCCCCCTGTGACCAGTGTTGGGGTGACATGGCTAAGTGTGTGGTTCCCCCTGTGACCAGTGTTGGGGTGACATGGCTAAGTGTGTGGTTCCCCCTGTGACCAGTGTTGGGGTGACATGGCCAGGTGTGTGGTTCCCCCTGTGACCAGTGTTGGGGTGACATGGCCAGGTGTGTGGTACCCCCTGTGACCAGTGTTGGGGTGACATGGCCAGGTGTGTGGTTCCCCCTGTGACCAGTGTTGGGGTGACATGGCCAGGTGTGTGGTTCCCTCTGTGACCTGTGTTGGGGTGACATGGCCAGGTGTGTGGTTCCCCCTGTGACCAGTGTTGGGGTGACATGGCTAAGTGTGTGGTTCCCCCTGTGACCAGTGTTGGGGTGACATGGCTAAGTGTGTGGTTCCCCCTGTGACCAGTGTTGGGGTGACATGGCTAAGTGTGTGGTTCCCCCTGTGACCAGTGTTGGGGTGACATGGCTAAGTGTGTGGTTCCCCCTGTGACCAGTGTTGGGGTGACATGGCCAGGTGTGTGGGACCCCCTGTGACCAGTGTTGGGGTGACATGGCTAAGTGTGTGGTTCCCCCTGTGACCAGTGTTGGGGTGACATGGCTAAGTGTGTGGTTCCCCCTGTGACCAGTGTTGGGGTGACATGGCTAAGTGTGTGGTTCCCCCTGTGACCAGTGTTGGGGTGACATGGCCAGGTGTGTGGTACCCCCTGTGACCAGTGTTGGGGTGACATGGCCAGGTGTGTGGTTCCCCCTGTGACCAGTGTTGGGGTGACATGGCTAAGTGTGTGGTTCCCCCTGTGACCAGTGTTGGGGTGACATGGCTAAGTGTGTGGTTCCCCCTGTGACCAGTGTTGGGGTGACATGGCTAAGTGTGTGGTTCCCCCTGTGACCAGTGTTGGGGTGACATGGCTAAGTGTGTGGTACCCCCTGTGACCAGTGTTGGGGTGACATGGCTAAGTGTGTGGTTCCCCCTGTGACCAGTGTTGGGGTGACATGGCTAAGTGTGTGGTTCCCCCTGTGACCAGTGTTGGGGTGACATGGCTAAGTGTGTGGTTCCCCCTGTGACCAGTGTTGGGGTACATTGATCTCATGCTGTAATTGTCTCCTTTTTCATTTACAGCCAAATTTTAAGCAGAAGTTTGTGTCTTTGTTGAAGAGGTTCAAGGTTAATGATGATGTGAGTCCGAGTCCTGAAAACCACCTCAACTCTCATCATCCCCACCACAGCCATTGCCTCATCCATCTACATATATACAGCATCTTGACACCACCTAGATGCAGCATGGCTTAATATAAACTGGGGGCTGTGGTCCAAGTGGTCTTCTCGACTGTAGGTCTTCTGATGGGAAATCTCAGAGAACTTCAGTAGATCATCAATAGATCAGGACCTTCCCCAGGCCCTGAACATTCCCCATGGGCGGTAGTGCTCAGTGTCCCCCGGGTAGTAGTGCTCAGTGTCCCCCGGGCGGTAGTGCTCAGTGTCCCCCGGGCGGTAGTGCTCAGTGTCCCCCGGGTAGTAGTGCTCAGTGTCCCCCGGGCGGTAGTGCTCAGTGTCCCCTGGGTGGTAGTTCTCAGTGTCCCATGGGTGGTAGTCCCCAGTGTCCCCATGGGCGGTAGTGCTCAGTGTCCCATGGGTGGTAGTGCTCAGTGTCCCCTTGGTAGTAGTGCTCAGTGTCCCCTTGGTAGTAGTGCTCAGTGTCCCCATGGGCGGTAGTGCTCAGTGTCCCCCGGGCGGTAGTGCTCAGTGTCCCCCGGGCGGTAGTTCTCAGTGTCCCATGGGTGGTAGTCCCCAGTGTCCCCATGGGCGGTAGTGCTCAGTGTCCCATGGGTGGTAGTTCTCAGTGTCCCCCAGGCGGTAGTGCTCAGTGTCCCCCGGGCGGTAGTGCTCAGTGTCCCCATGGGCGGTAGTGCTCAGTGTCCCCATGGGCGGTAGTGCTCAGTGTCCCCCGGGCGGTAGTGCTCAGTGTCCCCATGGGCGGTAGTGCTCAGTGTCCCCCGGGCGGTAGTGCTCAGTGTCCCCCGGGCGGTAGTGCTCAGTGTCCCCATGGGCGGTAGTTCTCAGTGTCCCCATGGGCGGTAGTGCTCAGTGTCCCCATGGGTGGTAGTGCTCAGTGTCCCCATGGGTGGTAGTGCTCAGTGTCCCATGGGTGGTAGTGCTCAGTGTCCCCATGGGTGGTAGTGCTCAGTGTCCCATGGGTGGTAGTGCTCAGTGTCCCCATGGGTGGTAGTGCTCAGTGTCCCCCAGGTGGTAGTCCCCAGTGTCCCCCGGGTGGTAGTCCCCAGTGTCCCCCGGGCGGTAGTGCTCAGTGTCCCCCGGGCGGTAGTGCTCAGTGTCCCCTGGGTGGTAGTTCTCAGTGTCCCATGGGTGGTAGTCCCCAGTGTCCCCATGGGCGGTAGTGCTCAGTGTCCAATGGGTGGTAGTTCTCAGTGTCCCCCAGGCGGTAGTGCTCAGTGTCCCCTTGGTAGTAGTGCTCAGTGTCCCCCGGGCGGTAGTGCTCAGTGTCCCCATGGGCGGTAGTGCTCAGTGTCCCCATGGGTGGTAGTGCTCAGTGTCCCATGGGCGGTAGTGCTCAGTGTCCCCATGGGCGGTAGTGCTCAGTGTCCCCCAGGCGGTAGTGCTCAGTGTCCCCTTGGTAGTAGTGCTCAGTGTCCCCCGGGCGGTAGTGCTCAGTGTCCCCATGGGCGGTAGTGCTCAGTGTCCCCCGGGCGGTAGTGCTCAGTGTCCCCCGGGCGGTAGTGCTCAGTGTCCCCCGGGCGGTAGTGCTCAGTGTCCCCCGGGCGGTAGTGCTCAGTGTCCCCATGGGCGGTAGTGCTCAGTGTCCCCCGGGCGGTAGTGCTCAGTGTCCCCCGGGCGGTAGTGCTCAGTGTCCCCATGGGCGGTAGTGCTCAGTGTCCCCATGGGCGGTAGTGCTCAGTGTCCCCCGGGCGGTAGTGCTCAGTGTCCCCCGGGCGGTAGTGCTCAGTGTCCCCATGGGCGGTAGTGCTCAGTGTCCCCATGGGCGGTAGTGCTCAGTGTCCCCCGGGCGGTAGTGCTCAGTGTCCCCATGGGCGGTAGTTCTCAGTATCCCCATGGGTGGTAGTGCTCAGTGTCCCATGGGTGTTAGTGCTCAGTGTCCCCATGGGTGGTAGTGCTCAGTGTCCCATGGGTGGTAGTGCTCAGTGTCCCCATGGGTGGTAGTGCTCAGTGTCCCCCAGGTGGTAGTCCCCAGTGTCCCCCAGGTGGTAGTCCCCAGTGTCCCCCGGGTGGTAGTCCCCAGTGTCCCCCGGGTGGTAGTCCCCAGTGTCCCCCAGGTGGTAGTCCCCAGTGTCCCCCAGGTGGTAGTCCCCAGTGTCCCCCGGGTGGTAGTCCCCAGTGTCCCCCAGGTGGTAGTCCCCAGTGTCTGGGCCATCTTCAGATTGTTCGTCCTTCTTCTTTAGACATTGGACACAGAACACACCTGTCGGGAGCAGGAGGAAGACGAGGAGCTTGGACTCCTGTACGACAGTCTGGATGAGTGCAACAACAGTGAGAGCGGATTTGACATAGAAGATAATGACAGTGTGATCAGTACCCCGAAACCAACACTACGGTAGGAACCACCGGGAGTATGACGTCCCATCACAGGTCTACATGCAAGGACCACTGATCTGTCCACAATATGTCCTTATACCCCCCCATAGGTGTGCCCCTCACCCTGACGGGTCCTTATACACCCCATAGGTGTGCCCCTCACCCTGACGGGTCCTTATGCCCCCTAGAGGTGTGCCCCTCACCCTGACGGGTCCTTATACCCCCCAGAGGTGTGCCCCTCACCCTGACGGGTCCTTATACCCCCCAGAGGTGTGCCCCTCACCCTGACGGGTCCTTATACCCCCAGAGGTGTGCCCCTCACCCTGACGGGTTCTTATACCCCCCAGAGGTGTGCCCCTCACCCTGACTGGTCCTTATACACCCCATAGGTGTGCCCCTCACCCTGACGGGTCCTTATACCCCCCAGAGGTGTTCCCCTCACCCTGACGGGTCCTTATACCCCCATAGGTGTGCCCCTCACCCTGACGGATCCTTATACCCCCAGAGGTGTGCCCCTCACCCTGACGGGTCCTTATACCCCCAGAGGTGTGCCCCTCACCCTGACGGGTCCTTATACCCCCAGAGGTGTGCCCCTCACCCTGACTGGTCCTTATACACCCCATAGGTGTGCCCCTCACCCTGACGGGTCCTTATACCCCCCAGAGGTGTTCCCCTCACCCTGACGGGTCCTTATACCCCCATAGGTGTGCCCCTCACCCTGACGGATCCTTATACCCCCCAGAGGTGTGCCCCTCACCCTGACGGGTCCTTATACCCCCAGAGGTGTGCCCCTCACCCTGACGGGTCCTTATACCCCCAGAGGTGTGCCCCTCACCCTGACGGGTCCTTATACCCCCAGAGGTGTGCCCCTCACCCTGACGGGTCCTTATGCCCCCTAGAGGTGTGCCCCTCACCCTGACGGGTCCTTATGCCCCCCAGAGGTGTGCCCCTCACCCTGACGGGTTCTTATACCCCCCAGAGGTGTGCCCCTCACCCTGACGGATCCTTATACCCCCCAGAGGTGTGCCCCTCACCCATCTGTGCTACCTAAAGACCAAGAAAGTAAAACTTATTTTCTCACCACTAATTTTACTTTTCAAGTCTGAAGAAGTATAACGTCAGCGCTCCCGATAGACCCAATGACCTCCTTATACCAATATCCTACCGACAGTCCCAAGGCGGGAAGGAGGCGTGGCCTCTTCCCACACCTAAATTATCATGGTTCACGCCTGGAAATGGATGTAAACCATGATCTGAAGCGGATGTAGATTTGTGCCCAATCCCTGCGACAAGTGCAGCTCCAGCCTGAGTGACAGGTGTGCGGCTCTTATTTACCCGGATAGATGTACTAAGTATTTATGCTGTTACTTCCTGTTCCAAATCGTCTTAATTTGTGTAATTTGGTGAGGTGGGCGGTCCTAGGTTGTGGGCGGTCCTGGGTTGTGGGCGGTCCTGGGTTGTGGGCGGTCCTAGGTTTAGGAATGAGGAACAAAATGTCTCATCTGTGCAGGCTTCAGACTCCAAGAAGGAAAAATGACAGGGGCCCCCCTGATGCACATTGGGTATATATACCATGACCCTATAGCCTGGGTATATATATATATAAACCATGACCCTGTAGCCTGGGTATATATATACCATGACCCTGTAGCCTGGGTATATATATATATATACCATGACCCTGTAGCCTGGGTATATATATATATACCATGACCCTGTAGCCTGGGTATATATATACCATGACCCTGTAGCCTGGGTATATATATATATATATACCATGACCCTGTAGCCTGGGTATATATATATATATATATACCATGACCCTGTAGCCTGGGTATATATATATATATATACACCATGACCCTGCAGCCTGGGTATATATACACCATGACCCTGTAGCCTGGGTATATATATACTAGTGATGTCACGATACCAGAATTTTGAGTTCGATACCGATACTAACTTTTTTATTTCGATACTCAATACCAATTCGATACTTAGTAAAGTATAAAAAAACAAAACAAAATACAGTGGTAGAAATATAATACCCCTGCACTATTACAGTGATACCAATTTTTGGACTATTTTTATTTTATTGTGTTAAAAATAAAGTTAGTGATATCTGTCTAAGACAGCTCTGCTACATCAGCTATCACTAAGACAGCTCTGCTACATCAGCTATCACTAAGACAGCTCTGCTACATCAGCTATCACTAAGACAGCTCTGCTACATCAGATATCACTAAGACAGCTCTGCTACATCCAATATCACTAAGACAGCTCTGCTACATCCGATATCACTAAGACAGCTCTGCTACATCCAATATCACTAAGACAGCTCTGCTACATCCGATATCACTAAGACAGCTCTGCTACATCAGCTATCACTAAGACAGCTCTGCTACATCAGCTATCACAAAGACAGCTCTGCTACATCAGCTATCACTAAGACAGCTCTGCTACATCAGCTGTCACTAAGACAGCTCTGCTGCATCAGCTATCACTAAGACAGCTCTGCTGCATCAGCTATCACTAAGACAGCTCTGCTACATCCGATATCACTAAGACAGCTCTGCTACATCCGATATCACTAAGACAGCTCTGCTACATCAGCTATCACTAAGACAGCTCTGCTACATCAGCTATCACTAAGACAGCTCTGCTACATCAGATATCACTAAGACAGCTCTGCTTCATCAGCTATCACTAAGACAGCTCTGCTGCATCAGCTATCACTAAGACAGCTCTGCTGCATCAGCTATCACTAAGACAGCTCTGCTGCATCAGCTATCACTAAGACAGCTCTGCTGCATCAGCTATCACTAAGACAGCTCTGCTACATCCAATATCACTAAGACAGCTCTGCTACATCAGCTGTCACTAAGACAGCTCTGCTACATCAGCTATCACTAAGACAGCTCGGCTACATCAGCTATCACTAAGACAGCTCTGCTACATCCAATATCACTAAGACAGCTCTGCTACATCCGATATCACTAAGACAGCTCTGCTGCATCAGCTATCACAAAGACAGCTCTGCTACATCCGATATCACTAAGACAGCTCTGCTACATCCGATATCACTAAGACAGCTCTGCTACATCCGATATCACTAAGACAGCTCTGCTGCATCAGCTATCACTAAGACAGCTCTGCTGCATCAGCTGTCACTAAGACAGCTCTGCTACATCAGCTGTCACTAAGACAGCTCTGCTACATCCGATATCACTAAGACAGCTCTGCTACATCCGATATCACTAAGACAGCTCTGCTACATCCGATATCACTAAGACAGCTCTGCTACATCCGATATCACTAAGACAGCTCTGCTACATCCGATATCACTAAGACAGCTCTGCTACATCCAATATCACTAAGACAGCTCTGCTACATCCGATATCACTAAGACAGCTCTGCTACATCCGATATCACTAAGACAGCTCTGCTACATCCAATATCACTAAGACAGCTCTGCTACATCCGATATCACTAAGACAGCTCTGCTACATCCGATATCACTAAGACAGCTCTGCTGCATCAGCTATCACAAAGACGGCTCTGCTACATCCGATATCACTAAGACAGCTCTGCTACATCCGATATCACTAAGACAGCTCTGCTACATCTGATATCACTAAGACAGCTCTGCTACATCAGCTACCACTAAGACAGCTCTGCTGCATCAGCTATCACAAAGACAGCTCTGCTACATCCGATATCACTAAGACAGCTCTGCTACATCCGATATCACTAAGACAGCTCTGCTACATCAGCTATCACTAAGACAGCTCTGCTACATCAGATAACACTAAGACAGCTCTGCTACATCAGATATCACTAAGACATCTCTGCTGCATCAGAAATCACTAAGACAGCTCTGCTACATCAGATAACACTAAGACAGCTCTGCTACATCAGATAACACTAAGACAGCTCTGCTACATCAGATAACACTAAGACAGCTCTGCTACATCAGCTATCACTAAGACAGCTCTGCTACATCAGCTATCACTAAGACATCTCTGCTGCATCAGCTATCACTAAGACAGCTCTGCTACATCCGATATCACTAAGACAGCTCTGCTACATCAGATAACACTAAGACAGCTCTGCTGCATCAGCTATCACTAAGACAGCTCTGCTACATCAGCTATCACTAAGACAGCTCTGCTACATCAGCTATCAATAAGACAGCTCTGCTACATCAGCTATCACTAAGACAGCTCTGCTACATCAGCTATCACTAAGACAGCTCTGCTACATCAGATAACACTAAGACAGCTCTGCTACATCAGATAACACTAAGACAGCTCTGCTGCATTAGATATCACTAAGACATCTCTGCTGCATCAGAAATCACTAAGACAGCTCTGCTACATCAGATATCACTAAGACAGCTCTGCTACATCAGAAATCACTAAGACAGCTCTGCTACATCAGATATCACTAAGACAGCTCTGCTACATCAGATATCACTAAGACAGCTCTGCTACATCAGATATCACTAAGACAGCTCTGCTACATCAGCTGTCACTAAGACAGCTCTGCTGCATCAGATATCACTAAGACAGCTCTGCTACATCAGCTGTCACTAAGACAGCTCTGCTGCATCAGATATCACTAAGACAGCTCTGCTACATCCGATATCACTAAGACAGCTCTGCTGCATCAGATAACACTAAGACAGCTCTGCTGCATCAGATACCTTGACTGCCCACACAGCTGCTATCTGCACCAATCACCAAAATTGCTGAGGAAGAGGAGGTCACACAGGATCGCACACAGACTATAGCCAGAGCAAGGCCAACCCCCCCCTCCCCCCACATCACTGATGTCTGCTCCTCACAGCCCCGTCCCCTCCCCCACCTGCCAGCCGGCTCTATCCTCATATGTGCTGCACATCCACCCGCCTCCTCCGTCCTCCTCTCCGGATCCTCCTGCTCTCAGTCTTCTCTCCCCACCGGCCTCCTCCGTCCTCCTCTCCGGGACCTCCCGCTCTCAGTCTTCTCTCCCCAGCCGCCTCCTCCGTCCTCCTCTCCGGGACCTCCCGCTCTCAGTCTTCTCTCCCCAGCCGCCTCCTCCGTCCTCCTCTCCGGGACCTCCCGCTCTCAGTCTTCTCTCCCCAGCCGCCTCCTCCGTCCTCCTCTCCGGGACCTCCTGCTCTCAGTCTTCTCTCCCCAGCCGCCTCCTCCGTCCTCCTCTCCGGGACCTCCTGCTCTCAGTCTTCTCTCCCCACCCGCCTCCTCCGTCCTCCTCTCCGGGACCTCCTGCTCTCAGTCTTCTTTCCCCACCCGCCTCCTCCGTCCTCCTCTCCGGGACCTCCTGCTCTCAGTCTTCTCTCCCCACCCGCCTCCTCCGTTCCTCCTCTCCGGGACCTCCTGCTCTCAGTCTTCTCTCCCCAGCCGCCTCCTCCGTCCTCCTCTCCGGGACCTCCCGCTCTCAGTCTTCTCTCCCCACCCGCCTCCTCCGTCCTCCTCTCCGGGACCTCCTGCTCTCAGTCTTCTCTCCCCAGCCGCCTCCTCCGTCCTCCTCTCCGGGACCTCCCGCTCTCATTCTTCTCTCCCCAGCCGCCTCCTCCGTCCTCCTCTCCGGGACCTCCCGCTCTCAGTCTTCTCTCCCCAGCCGCCTCCTCCGTCCTCCTCTCCGGGACCTCCCGCTCTCAGTCTTCTCTCCCCAGCCGCCTCCTCCGTCCTCCTCTCCGGGACCTCCCGCTCTCAGTCTTTTCTCCTCACCCGCCTCCTCCGTCCTCCTCTCCGGGACCTCCTGCTCTCAGTCTTCTCTCCCCAGCCGCCTCCTCCATCCTCCTCTCCGGGACCTCCCGCTCTCAGTCTTCTCTCCCCAGCCGTCTCCTCCGTCCTCCTCTCCGGGACCTCCCGCTCTCAGTCTTCTCTCCCCAGCCGCCTCCTCCGTCCTCCTCTCCGGGACCTCCCGCTCTCAGTCTTCTCTCCCCAGCCGCCTCCTCCGTCCTCCTCTCCGGGACCTCCCGCTCTCAGTCTTCTCTCCCCACCCGCCTCCTCCGTCCTCCTCTCCGGGACCTCCCGCTCTCAGTCTTCTCTCCCCACCCGCCTCCTCCGTCCTCCTCTCCGGGAACTCCCGCTCTCAGTCTTCTCTCCCCAGCCGCCTCCTCCGTCCTCCTCTCCGGATCCTCCTGCTCTCAGTCTTCTCTCCCCACCCGCCTCCTCCGTCCTCCTCTCCGGGACCTCCCGCTCTTAGTCTTCTCTCCCCACCCGCCTCCTCCGTCCTCCTCTCCGGATCCTCCCGCTCTCAGTCTTCTCCCCCCAGCCGCCTCCTCAGTCCTCCTCTCCGGGACCTCCCGCTCTCAGTCTTCTCCCCCCAGCCGCCTCCTCAGTCCTCCTCTCCGGGACCTCCCGCTCTCAGTCTTCTCTCCCCAGCCGCCTCCTCCGTCCTCCTCTCCGGGACCTCCCGCTCTCAGTCTTCTCTCCCCAGCCGCCTCCTCCGTCCTCCTCTCCGGGACCTCCCGCTCTCAGTCTTCTCTCCCCAGCCGCCTCCTCCGTCCTCCTCTCCGGGACCTCCCGCTCTCAGTCTTCTCTCCCCAGCCGCCTCCTCCGTCCTCCTCTCCGGGACCTCCCGCTCTCAGTCTTCTCTCCCCAGCCGCCTCCTCCGTCCTCCTCTCCGGGACCTCCCGCTCTCAGTCTTCTCTCCCCCACCCGCCTCCTCCGTCCTCCTCTCCGGGACCTCCCGCTCTCAGTCTTCTCTCCCCAGCCGCCTCCTCCGTCCTCCTCTCCGGGACCTCCCGCTCTCAGTCTTCTCCCCCAGCCGCCTCCTCAGTCCTCCTCTCCGGGACCTCCCGCTCTCAGTCTTCTCTCCCCAGCCGCCTCCTCCGTCCTCCTCTCCGGGACCTCCCGCTCTTAGTCTTCTCTCCCCAGCCGCCTCCTCCGTCCTCCTCTCCGGGACCTCCCGCTCTCAGTCTTCTCTCCCCAGCCGCCTCCTCCGTCCTCCTCTCCGGGACCTCCCGCTCTCAGTCTTCTCTCCCCAGCCGCCTCCTCCGTCCTCCTCTCCGGGACCTCCCGCTCTCAGTCTTCTCTCCCCAGCCGCCTCCTCCGTCCTCCTCTCCGGGACCTCCCGCTCTCAGTCTTCTCTCCCCAGCCGCCTCCTCCGTCCTCCTCTCCGGGACCTCCTGCTCTCAGTCTTCTCTCCCCAGCCGCCTCCTCTGTCCTCCTCTCCGGGACCTCCCGCTCTCAGTCTTTTCTCCTCACCCGCCTCCTCCGTCCTCCTCTCCGGGACCTCCTGCTCTCAGTCTTCTCTCCCCAGCCGCCTCCTCCGTCCTCCTCTCCGGGACCTCCTGCTCTCAGTCTTCTCTCCCCAGCCGCCTCCTCCGTCCTCCTCTCCGGGACCTCCCGCTCTTAGTCTTCTCTCCCCACCCGCCTCCTCCGTCCTCCTCTCCGGATCCTCCTGCTCTCAGTCTTCTCTCCCCACCCGCCTCCTCCGTCCTCCTCTCCGGGACCTCCTGCTCTCAGTCTTCTCTCCCCACCCGCCTCCTCTGTCCTCCTCTCCGGATCCTCCTGCTCTCAGTCTTCTCTCCCCACCGGCCTCCTCCGTCCTCCTCTCCGGGACCTCCTGCTCTCAGTCTTTTCTCCTCACCCGCCTCCTCCGTCCTCCTCTCCGGGACCTCCTGCTCTCAGCCTTCTCTCCCCAGCCGCCTCCTCCGTCCTCCTCTCCGGGACCTCCTGCTCTCAGTCTTCTCTCCCCACCCGCCTCCTCCGTCCTCCTCTCCGGATCCTCCTGCTCTCAGTCTTCTCTCCCCACCCGCCTCCTCCGTCCTCCTCTCCGGGACCTCCTGCTCTCATTCTTCTCTCCCCAGCCGCCTCCTCCGTCCTCCTCTCCGAGACCTCCTGCTCTCAGTCTTCTCTCCCCAGCCGCCTCCTCCGTCCTCCTCTCCGGGACCTCCTGCTCTCAGTCTTTTCTCCTCACCCGCCTCCTCCGTCCTCCTCTCCGGATCCTCCAGCTCTCAGTCTTCTCTCCCCAGCCGCCTCCTCCGTCCTCCTCTCCGGGACCTCCTGCTCTCAGTCTTCTCTCCCCAGCCGCCTCCTCCGTCCTCCTCTCCGGGACCTCCTGCTCTCAGTCTTCTCTCCCCAGCCGCCTCCTCCGTCCCTCCTCTCCGGGACCTCCTGCTCTCAGTCTTCTCTCCCACCGGCCTCCTCCGTCCTCCTCTCCGGGACCTCCTGCTCTCAGTCTTTTCTCCTCACCGCCTCCTCCGTCCTCCTCTCCGGGACCTCCTGCTCTCAGCCTTCTCTCCCAGCCGCCTCCTCCGTCCTCCTCTCCGGGACCTCTGCTCTCAGTCTTCTCTCCCCACCCGCCTCCTCCGTCCTCCTCTCCGGATCCTCCTGCTCTCAGTCTTCTCTCCCCACCCGCCTCCTCCGTCCTCCTCTCCGGGACCTCCTGCTCTCATTCTTCTCTCCCCAGCCGCCTCCTCCGTCCTCCTCTCCGAGACCTCTGCTCTCAGTCTTCTCTCCCCAGCCGCCTCCTCCGTCCTCCTCTCCGGGACCTCCTGCTCTCAGTCTTTTCTCCTCACCCGCCTCCTCCGTCCTCCTCTCCGGATCCTCCAGCTCTCAGTCTTCTCTCCCCAGCCGCCTCCTCCGTCCTCCTCTCCGGGACCTCCTGCTCTCAGTCTTCTCTCCCCAGCCGCCTCCTCCGTCCTCCTCTCCGGGACCTCCTGCTCTCAGTCTTCTCTCCCCAGCCGCCTCCTCCGTCCTCCTCTCCGGATCCTCCAGCTCTCAGTCTTCTCTCCCCACCCGCCTCCTCCGTCCTCCTCTCCGGGACCTCCTGCTCTCAGTCTTCTCTCCCCAGCCCCCAGACCTCTGTGCAGCTCTGGCTCCGCTGCATAAATCATTTCCCTGATAACAGAGTCTGGCCGAGCCGGACTCTATTATCAGAGAGACAGGGGGGGTCTGCTACACACAGTAGCCACCCCTGCTGCATACGGAGTGGTTAGATGCCGCTGTCAGTGTGACAGCCGCATCTACACAAGTGCCGGCTATTTGAAAATGGCGCCGCTGGGAGCGGAGGGAGAGCCGCGCAGCGGAGGTGACCGCAGGGGGCAGGGAGAGGCATACAGAGAACACAGCCGGCGCTCAGATAGCCGCCGGCCGTGTTCTCTGCACTGTACTTTATGCACTGCACTATTATGCAGCGTAACATGAAGTATCAATACCAGGAAATCCTGGTATTGAATCGTTTTTTTGCCCGAAATATCGATAGTAGTATCGATATTTCGGTGCATCGTGCATCCCTAATATATACACCATGACCCTGTAGCCTGGGTATATATATATATATATATATACCATGACCCTGTAGCCTGGGTATATATACCATGACCCTGTAGCCTGGGTATATATATATACCATGACCCTGTAGCCTGGGTATATATGTACCATGACCCTGTAGCCTGGGTATATATATATACCATGACCCTGTAGCCTGGGTATATATGTACCATGACCCTGTAGCCTGGGTATATATATACCATGACCCTGTAGCCTGGGTATATATATAGCATGACCCTGTAGCCTGGGTATATATACCATGACCCTGTAGCCTGGGTATATATATATACACCATGACCCTGTAGCCTGGGTATATATATACCATGACCCTGTAGCCTGGGTATATATATAGCATGACCCTGTAGCCTGGGTATATATATAGCATGACCCTGTAGCCTGGGTATATATATACACCATGAACCTGTAGCCTGGGTATATATATACCATGACCCTGTAGCCTGGGTATATATATACCATGACCCTGTAGCCTGGGTATATATATATATATATATATATATACCATGACCCTGTAGCCTGGGTATATATACCATGACCCTGTAGCCTGGGTATATATATATACCATGACCCTGTAGCCTGGGTATATATGTACCATGACGCTGTAGCCTGGGTATATATATATACCATGACCCTGTAGCCTGGGTATATATGTACCATGACCCTGTAGCCTGGGTATATATATACCATGACCCTGTAGCCTGGGTATATATATAGCATGACCCTGTAGCCTGGGTATATATACCATGACCCTGTAGCCTGGGTATATATATATATATATATATATACCATGACCCTGTAGCCTGGGTATATATATAGCATGACCCTGTAGCCTGGGTATATATACCATGACCCTGTAGCCTGGGTATATATATACACCATGAACCTGTAGCCTGGGTATATATATATACCATGACCCTGTAGCCTGGGTATATATATATATACCATGACCCTGTAGCCTGGGTATATATATATACCATGACCCTGTAGCCTGGGTATATATATACCATGACCCTGTAGCCTGGGTATATATATATATATATATATATATACCATGACCCTGTAGCCTGGGTATATATACCATGACCCTGTAGCCTGGGTATATATATATACACCATGACCCTGTAGCCTGGGTATATATATAGCATGACCCTGTAGCCTGGGTATATATACCATGAACCTGTAGCCTGGGTATATATATACACCATGAACCTGTAGCCTGGGTATATATATATATATACCATGACCCTGTAGCCTGGGTATATATATATATACCATGACCCTGTAGCCTGGGTATATATATACCATGACCCTGTAGCCTGGGTATATATATACCATGACCCTGTAGCCTGGGTATATATATACCATGACCCTGTAGCCTGGGTATATATATAGCATGACCCTGTAGCCTGGGTATATATACCATGACCCTGTAGCCTGGGTATATATATACACCATGAACCTGTAGCCTGGGTATATATATATACCATGACCCTGTAGCCTGGGTATATATATATATACCATGACCCTGTAGCCTGGGTATATATATACCATGACCCTGTAGCCTGGGTATATATATACCATGACCCTGTAGCCTGGGTATATATATATATATATATATATATATATATATATATATATATATACCATGACCCTGTAGCCTGGGTATATATATAGCATGACCCTGTAGCCTGGGTATATATACCATGACCCTGTAGCCTGGGTATATATATATACACCATGAACCTGTAGCCTGGGTATATATATAACCATGACCCTGTACCTGGGTATATATATATATACCATGACCCTGTAGCCTGGGTATATATATATATACCATGACCCCTGTAGCCTGGTATATATATACCATGACCCTGTAGCCTGGTATATATACCATGACCCTGTAGCCTGGGTATATATATCCATGACCCTGTAGCCTGGGTAATATATATATAGTCTAGTATATATATATACAATGACCCTGTAGCCTGGGTATATATACATGGACCCTGTAGCCCTGGGTATATATATATATATCCATGACCCTGTAGCCTGGGTATATATATATATACCATGACCCTGTAGCCTGGGTATATATATACCATGACCCTGTAGCCTGGGTATATATACCATGACCCTGTAGCCTGGGTATATATATACCATGACCCTGTAGCCTGGGTATATATATATATATATATATATATATACCATGACCCTGTAGCCTGGGTATATATACCATGACCCTGTAGCCTGGGTATATATATATACACCATGACCCTGTAGCCTGGGTATATATATATATACCATGACCCTGTAGCCTGGGTATATATATACCATGACCCTGTAGCCTGGGTATATATATATACCATGACCCTGTAGCCTGGGTATAGTATATATACCATGACCCTGTAGCCTGGGATATATATATACCATGACCCTGTAGCCTGGGTATATATATATACCAATGACCCTTGTAGCCTCGGGTATATATATATACCCATGACCCTGTAGCCTGGGTATATATATATACCATGACCCTGTAGCCTGGGTATATATATATACCATGACCCTGTAGCCTGGGTATATATATATACCATGACCCTGTAGCCTGGGTATAATATATATTATATATATATATATATATATATACCAGACCCTGTAGCCTGGGTATATATATATATACCATGACCCTGTAGCCTGGGTATATATATATACCATGACCCTGTAGCCTGGGTATATATATATACCATGACCCTGTAGCCTGGGTATAAAGTGTCTCAGGCTTCTCTTTCTTCCCTTTCAGAAGATACTTTGAAGGAATCTCTAATTCTGGGTCTCAGACGGAGATCGGCAGCATCAACAGTCAGAAAGGCGGAGACAAGACCCCGAGCGCGGTGAGTCCTCACTATCACCTGACCTGACAGACCGCTGTATCTGGAGATGTACAAGACCCAGTGCTCCTGTGCTGCAGCTGTGCCCAGTGTCTCTCCCTCCAGTCTGACAGACTCCAATACATGACTGGAATGACTAATACCACTAATACCCCTGCCGGGGGCAACACAGGATCCCAGGGGTGTCAGAACCCGCTGTATATCTGTAGAGACAGCTCAGCCACTGCCACTTCCCTCTGTCTCTTCGATGTCTCCTCACTCCCCTCCTGCCTCCCCTCCGTGTCTCCTCTCTCCCCTCTGTCTCCTCTTCTTCCTTCCCTCTGCGTCTCCTCTCCCCCCTCTTTCTCCTCGCTTTCTCCTGCCTTCTCTCCCTCTCCGCTCCCGCCTTCTCTCCCTCTCCGCTCCCGCCTTCTCTCCCTCTCCGCTCCCGCCTTCGCTCCCTCTCCGCTCCCGCCTTCTCTCCCTCTCCGCTCCCGCCTTCGCTCCGTCTCCGCTCCCGCCTTCTCTCCGTCTCCGCTCCCGCCTTCTCTCCGTCTCCGCTCCCGCCTTCTCTCCGTCTCCGCTCCCGCCTTCGCTCCGTCTCCTCTCCCGCCTTCTCTCCCTCTCCGCTCCCGCCTTCTCTCCCTCTCCGCTCCCGCCTTCTCTCCCTCTCCGCTCCCGCCTTCTCTCCCTCTCCGCTCCCGCCTTCTCTCCCTCTCCGCTCCCGCCTTCTCTCCCTCTCCGCTCCCGCCTTCTCTCCCTCTCCGCTCCCGCCTTCGCTCCCTCTCCGCTCCCGCCTTCGCTCCTTCTCCGCTCCCGCCTTCTCTCCCTCTCCGCTCCCGCCTTCGCTCCCTCTCCGCTCCCGCCTTCTCTCCGTCTCCGCTCCCGCCTTCTCTCCGTCTCCGCTCCCGCCTTCGCTCCGTCTCCTCTCCCGCCTTCGCTCCGTCTCCTCTCCCGCCTTCTCTCCCTCTCCGCTCCTTTCTTCTCTCCCTCTCCGCTCCCGCCTTCTCTCCCTCTCCGCTCCCGCCTTCTCTCCCTCTCCGCTCCTTTCTTCTCTCCGTCTCCTCTCCCGCCTTCGCTCCGTCTCCGCTCCCGCCTTCTCTCCCTCTCCGCTCCCGCCTTCTCTCCGTCTCCGCTCCCGCCTTCTCTCCGTCTCCGCTCCCGCCTTCTCTCCTTCTCCGCTCCCGCCTTCGCTCCGTCTCCTCTCCCGCCTTCTCTCCCTCTCCGCTCCCGCCTTCTCTCCCTCTCCGCTCCTTTCTTCTCTCCCTCTCCGCTCCCGCCTTCTCTCCCTCTCCGCTCCAGCCTTCTCTCCCTCTCCGCTCCCGCCTTCTCTCCCTCTCCGCTCCCGCCTTCTCTCCCTCTCCGCTCCTTTCTTCTCTCCCTCTCCGCTCCCGCCTTCTCTCCCTCTCCGCTCCTTTCTTCTCTCCCTCTCCGCTCCCGCCTTCTCTCCCTCTCCGCTCCTGCCTTCCCCGGACATGATTTCTATATACCCAAACCACAGCAGTGAGGACCCCCCCTCATTACACAGTCAGTAAAAGAGAACTAAGACAGCGCTCCATGTGCAGCACCAGATACAATGGGATGGATAGAATCTAGGAACTGAGTAAAACTGGGTCTCCTCTCACCTGGCTGAGGTACAAGATGGAGGCCCAACTCTCCATGCGTATCCTCAAGAAGGGAACCAGTGTGTGGCATTCCTGCAAACCCCCCGCCAGGCCCGTAACAAGATGGCGTCCTCCTCTCCCACACACAGCAGGTATAACAGGCACAGCTACTGCCAACAGGTGCGCGATAAGAGGCGCAACTACTCCCAACAGATGAGATATAACAGGAGCAACTACTCCCAACAGGTGAGGTATAACAGGCACAGCTACTCCCAACAGGTGCGCGATAAGAGGCGCAACTACTGCCAACAGGTGAGATATAACAGGAGCAACTACTCCCAACAGGTGAGGTATAACAGGCGCAGCTACTCCCAACAGGTGAGGTATAACAGGCGCAGCTACTCCCAACAGGTGAGGTATAACAGGCGCAGCTACTCCCAACAGGTGAGGTATAACAGGTGCAGCTACTGCCAACAGGTGAGGTATAACAGGTGCAGCTACTGCCAACAGGTGAGGGATAACAGGCGCAGCTACTGCCAACAGGTGAGGGATAACAGGAGCAGCTACTGCCAACAGGTGAGGTATAACAGGAGCAGCAACTGCCAACAGGTGAGGTATAACAGGAGCAGCTACTCCCAACAGGTGAGGGATAACAGGAGCAGCTACTCACAGCAGGTGAGGTATAACAGGTGCAGCTACTCCCAACAGGTGAGGTATAACAGGAGCAGCTACTGCCAACAGGTGAGGTATAACAGGCGCAGCTACTCCCAACAGGTGAGGGATAACAGGTGCAGCTACTGCCAACAGGTGAGGTATAACATGCGCAGCTACTTCCAACAGGTGAGGTATAACAGGAGCAGCTACTTCCAACAGGTGAGATATAACAGGCGCAGCTACTCCCAACAGGTGAGGTATAACAGGCGCAGCTACTTCCAACAGGTGAGGTATAACAGGAGCAGCTACTCCCAACAGGTGAGGTATAACAGGCGCAGCTACTCCCAACAGGTGAGGTATAACAGGTGCAGCTACTGCCAACAGGTGAGGTATAACAGGCGCAGCTACTCCCAACAGGTGAGGTATAACAGGTGCAGCTACTGCCAACAGGTGAGGTATAACATGCGCAGCTACTTCCAACAGGTGAGGTATAACAGGAGCAGCTACTCCCAACAGGTGAGGTATAACAGGCGCAGCTACTCCCAACAGGTGAGGTATAACAGGTGCAGCTACTGCCAACAGGTGAGGTATAACAGGTGCAGCTACTGCCAACAGGTGAGGGATAACAGGCGCAGCTACTGCCAACAGGTGAGGGATAACAGGAGCAGCTACTGCCAACAGGTGAGGTATAACAGGAGCAGCAACTGCCAACAGGTGAGGTATAACAGGAGCAGCTACTCCCAACAGGTGAGGGATAACAGGAGCAGCTACTCACAGCAGGTGAGGTATAACAGGTGCAGCTACTCCCAACAGGTGAGGTATAACAGGAGCAGCTACTGCCAACAGGTGAGGTATAACAGGCGCAGCTACTCCCAACAGGTGAGGGATAACAGGTGCAGCTACTGCCAACAGGTGAGGTATAACATGCGCAGCTACTTCCAACAGGTGAGGTATAACAGGAGCAGCTACTTCCAACAGGTGAGGTATAACAGGCGCAGCTACTCCCAACAGGTGAGGTATAACAGGCGCAGCTACTTGTAACGCCTGGAGTAGTGGATCCACTGGACCGTCACTAGCGATAGCACTAACCTCACCAGGGAGCGGAGTCTAAGGGGCCGCTGGTTTTCACCAGAGCCCGCCGCAAGGCGGGATGGACTTGCTGCAGCAGGCGACCCCCAGGTCGCTACCCCTGGCTTGGTTGCTAGTGACGGCAGGCGAGGCGTGGCAGGAGCAGTAGGCAGGAGAGGTCTGTAGACGAGATCGCAGGTGGCGGACAGGACTCAGGAACAAAGGGAAGGCAGCGGGCAGGGACTAGGGACAAGGACTAAGGTCAGGAACAACAGGGAGCTGGGCCAAACGCTATGGGAAGCATGTAGAGGCTCCAACACCTGTAGTGGGGCAGGGCTGGAATTTATAGGGAGTGATTAGTGCAACTTCCAATTAGGGGCAGTTTAAATTTGAGACAGCCGGCGCGCGTGCGCCCTAGGAGGCGGGGACGCGCGCGCCGGCCGGCACAGACGGAGACAGGAGCGGGGCGAGGTAAGGCGCCCCCCCGGGGCCGAACAGGTAGCAGCGCCGGGTCCCTGCACAAGGACCCCGGCGGCTGCTTGGGGCAGATAGAGGTCGCGGTGGCGGCCTGGAGCACGGGACGCCGCCGCGGCCGTGACAGTACCCCCCCCCCCCCTTTGGCCTCCCCCTCTTTCTTGCCTGCAGGAACCTCTTGATGAGATCTTGGTCCAGGATGTTAGCCTCGGGTTCCCAGGACCTCTCCTCAGGACCAAATCCTCTCCAGTCCACTAAGAAGAACCGTCTCCCTCTGACAGTTTTCATGGCCAGAATGTCTTTAACAATGTAGACGTCGTCAGAGACGGCTTGTGGAGCAGTGAACGAAGACTTATCAGAGAACCGGTTGAGGACCACTGGCTTTAAGAGGGAAACATGGAAGGCGTTCGAAATCCGCATAGTAGGGGGTAGGCGGAGTTTGTAGGTGACAGGGTTGATGCGTTTTAGCACCGAGAAAGGACTGAGGAATCGAGGACCCAACTTGTAGTCGGACATATTTGGCCGAGAGCCAGACTTTGTCACCTGGGAGAAAATTCGTGGCAGGTCTTCTTCTCTTATCCGCCTGGTCCTTCATGCGGTCAGAAGCCTTGAGCAAAGATTGTCAAGTCTGTTCCCAGATCGACTGCAGGTCAGATAACAATTCCTCCACGGCTGGGACCTCAGAGAATGAAGAGAGAGGCAGAGGAGGACGAGGGTGATGCCCATAGACCACATAGAAGGGTGACTTGCCTGTGGAACTCGAGTCCAGATGGTTGTAGGAGAACTCCGCCCATGGAAGCAGACTGGACCAGTTGTCCTGGCGAGCGGAGACGAAGTGTGAAAGATAATTGCCAAGGACCTGATTGACCCTTTCCACTTGCCCATTGGTCTGGGGTTGATAGGCCGATGAGAAGTCCAGCTTCACTTGGAGTTGAGAGCAGAGAGCACAGAACAGCTAGGCCAGGCGAGGAGCTGATGGTAGTCCAGGAAGAGCCACGAAGTGGGACATCTTGGAGAAGCGGTCAGTAACAACCCAAATGACAGTGTTACCCGCAGATGGAGGCAAGTCTGTGACAAAGTCCATGCCTATATGGCACCAGGGGCGGTCTGGAACTGGCAAAGGCTGAAGTAGGCCGGCAGGTTTTTGATGGGAGGACTTGTTTCTGGCGCAGATGGTACAGGAAGCCACAAAGTCCTTGACATTTTGGAGTAGGCTAGGCCACCAGTAGTGGCGGGAGATCAGTTGCCCGGTCTTTAGAACTCCCGGATGCCCGGCCACCATAGAGGAATGACCCCATTTCAAGATCCGTCTTCGAAGAGCAGGGCGCACATAGGTCTTCCCGGGAGGCAATCTTTGAAGAGTGGATGTGGCGACTGGCACTAGGCAATCGGGAGGTATAATGTGGCAAGAAGAGAGTCCTCTTGTCCCATGACGTCAGATGCTCGGGAGAGAGCATCGGCTTTCACGTTCTTCTCAGCCGGACGGAAATGGATAACGAAGTTGAAACGTGAAAAGAAAAGTGACCACCTGGCCTGCCGGGGATTGAGACGTTGGGCCGATTGGAGGTAGAGAAGATTCTTATGGTCCGTGTAGATATTTACCGGATGCCTAGCCCCCTCTAGGAGATGATGCCACTCCTCCAGTGCCAACTTAATCGCCAAGAGTTCTCGGTCGCCAATAGTATAGTTCCTCTCGGCAGGGGAGAAAGTTTTTGAGAAGAACCCACAGGTTCGGGTTTTGCCTGATGCGTCCCTTTGCGAGAGCACGGCTCCAGCGCCTACTGAAGATGCGTCGACCTCAAGTGAAAACGGCTTGGTAGCATCCGGGCGAACTAGCGCAGGAGCAGAAGCAAAGGCTGACTTAAGGCTAGTGAAGGCTTGCTCGGCCTCAGGTGGCCAATGCCTGGGATCCGCCTTCTTCTTAGTGAGAGCCACGATGGGTGCGACCAGGGTAGAAAAGTGTGGGATGAACTGCCGATAGTTGTTGGCAAATCCTAGGAGGCGTTGGATAGCTCTGAGTCCCACAGGACGTGGCCACTGGAGAACAGCTGAGAGCTTGGCCGGATCTATTTGTAGACCCTAGTCGGAGACGATATACCCAAGAAACGGAAGACTGTGCTGATGGAAAAGGCACTTCTCTAGCTTGGCGTACAGATGATTGGCCCGTAGTCTTCGTAGGACCTGACGTACTTGTGTCACGTGAGTCTGCTGGTCAGGGGAGAATACCAAAATGTCGTCAAGATAGACAATGACGCAGACATAGAGGAGATCTCGGAAGATGTTGTTAATAAATTCCTGGAAAACCGCTGGGGCATTGCATATGCCGAATGGCATGACCAGGTATTCGTAGTGCCCATCTCTGGTGTTAAAAGCGGTCTTCCATTCGTCTCCATCACGAATACGGATTAAATTGTACGCTCCCCTGAGGTCCAGCTTAGAGAAGTTCTTGGCTCCACGGAGACGGTCGAATAGTTCAGGAATAAGTGGAAGAGGATAACGGTTCTTGACTGTCACCTTATTTAGACCCCTGTAGTCTATGCATGGGCGAAGAGAACCGTCCTTCTTCTGCACAAAGAAGAATCCTGCGCCAGTAGGGGACGTAGATTTGCGAATGAAACCCTTCTGTAGGTTCTCCCGGATGTAGGAAGACATGGCCTCAGTCTCGGGCATGGAGAGAGGGTACACCCGACCTCGTGGAGGAGAAGTTCCAGGAAGGAGGTCTATGGGACAATCATATGTCCGGTAAGGGGGTAGAGAGTCCGCCTCTTTGGCAGAAAAGACGTCAGCCAAGTCTTGTTATTCTGCCGGTAGGCCGGGTAGAGGCTTGACGGAGTCAGGTGACGTCACAGAGCTCTTGGGCTGAGGAAGCTTCAGACACTGGTTAGGACAGTCCAGACCCCAACTGAGAATCTCCCCGGTTCTCCAGTCTAGCTTAGGGGTATGTAATTGCAGCCAAGGTAGACCCAGCAGGATGTCGCAAGAGGAATGACGCAAGACGTAGAAGGAGATCTTCTCCTGATGTAAAGCGCCCACCTGGAGGACTAGAGGTGCAGTCTGGTAGAGCACAGCTTCAGCAAGAGTCTCGCCCGTGACCGAGGAGATAGACAGGGGTTGGGCTAGCTGGATCACGGGTAGCCGCCATCTTTGGACCAAGGTACCTGCAATGAAACTGTCCGCAGACCCGGAGTCGATGAAGGCAGTAGTCTGGTGAATTTGTCCTGAGGGTGTCTGGATGGAAACTGGCATAGACAATCTTGGAGAGGTGGCATTCACACCTAGGGAGGCCTCTCCTACCGGACCTAGGTGCGAGCGTTTCCCAAACACTGAGGACGTTGGGGACATCTCTGCCGAAAGTGATCAGAGCCACCACAATAGAGACAGAGATTCAGCTCTAGTCGGCGAGCCCTCTCTTGAGGAGTCAGGCGAACTCGTTCTACTTGCATTGGAACCTCAGGAGTCGACTGGGGTACTGGAGCAACAGAATTCTGGAAAACCGGTGCTAGGCGGTGATGGCGACGGGGCAGGCTTAGTCGCCGTTCTTGCCGGACCTCCTCTCTCTCGGAAAATCGGTTGTCGACTCTGGTAGCCAGTAGGATTAGATCGTTCAGAGATGTAGGGAGGTCGCGGGCGGAGAGCACGTCTTTCACCCGACTGGATAGGCCCTTCTTGAAGGTGGCTATTAGAGCGGCCTCATTCCAGTCTAATTTAGCTGCCAGGGTGCGGAACTGGATGGCGTAGTCACCAACAGAGGAGCTCCCTTGAGAGAGATTGAGGAGAGCAGTCTCAGCTGAAGACGCATGGGCAGGTTCCTCAAAGACGGAGCGAAACTCGGCCAGGAAGGTTTGGAGATTGGCAGCAACGGGATCATCTCGGTCCCACAGCGGCGTGGCCCAGGCCAAAGCTCTACCCTCCAAAATGCTGATGATGAAAGCCACTTTAGAGCGCTCGGTGGAAAACTGACTATTTAAGAGTTCAATATGCATGGTGCACTGAGTCAGGAATCCCCTGCACAACTTGGGATCGCCTCCATATTTACTCGGGAGGGCCAGTCGAAGTCTCGAAGAGGCTGCAGGAGGTGGTGTGCGCTGAGCTGTAGTATGCTGCTGTAAGGCGGCAGTCAGTTGCTGGATCTGCTGCGACTGTTGCTGGATTTGTTGAGCCTGTTGAGCGACCACACGGGCTACGTCACGGAGATCAGGCACCTCGCCGGGATCCATGTTGGAGCCTACTGTAACGCCTGGAGTAGTGGATCCACTGAACCGTCACTAGCGATGGCACTAACCTCACCAGGGAGCGGAGTCTAAGGGGCCGCTGGTTTTCACCAGAGCCCGGCGGGATGGACTTGCTGCGGCAGGCGACCCCCAGGTCGCTACCCCTGGCTTGGTTGCTAGTGACGGCAGGCGAGGCGTGGCAGGAGCAGTAGGCAGGAGAGGTCTGTAGGCGTGATCGCAAGGTGGCGGACAGGAGTCAGGAACAATGGGAAGGCAGCGGGCAGGGACTAGGGACAAGGACTGCGGACAGGAACAAGGACTAAAGGTCAGGAACAACAGGGAGCTGGGCCAAACGCTATGGGAAGCATGTAGAGGCTCAAACACCTGTAGTGGGGCAGGGCTGGAATTTATAGGGAGTGATTAGTGCAACTTCCAATTAGGGGCGGACTGGCCCTTTAAATCTGAGACAGCCGGCGCGCACGCGCCCTAGGAGGCGGGGACGCGCATGCCTGCCGCCACAGACGGAGACAGGAGCGGGGCGAGGTAAGGCGCCCCACGGGGCCGAACAGGTAGCAGCGCCGGGTCCCTGCACAAGGACCCCGGCAGCTGCATGGGGCAGAGAGAGGTCGCGGCGGCGGCTCGGAGCACGGGCCGCCGTCGCGGCGGCGGCTCGGAGCACGGGCCGCCGCCGCGGCCGTGACACTACTCCCAACAGGTGAGGGATAACAGGCGCAGCTACTCCCAACAGGTGAGGTATAACAGGAGCAGCTACTCCCAACAGGTGAGGGATAACAGGCGCAGCTACTGCCAACAGGTGAGGTATAACAGGTGCAGCTACTGCCAACAGGTGAGGTATAACAGGTGCAGCTACTGCCAACAGGTGAGGTATAACAGGTGCAGCTACTGCCAACAGGTGAGATATAACAGGCGCAGCTACTCCCAACAGGTGAGGTATAACAGGTGCAGCTACTCCCAACAGGTGAGGTATAACAGGCGCAGCTACTGCCAACAGGTGAGGTATAACAGGAGCAGCTACTCCCAACAGGTGAGGTATAACAGGTGCAGCTACTGCCAACAGGTGAGGTATAATAGGCGCAGCTACTCCCAACAGGTGAGGTATAACAGGAGCAGCTATTCCCAACAGGTGAGGTATAACAGGAGCAGCTACTCCCAACAGGTGAGGTATAACAGGCGCAGCTACTCCCAACAGGTGAGGTATAACAGGTGCAGCTACTGCCAACAGGTGAGGTATAATAGGCGCAGCTACTCCCAACAGGTGAGGTATAACAGGAGCAGCTATTCCCAACAGGTGAGGTATAACAGGAGCAGCTACTCTCAACAGGTGAGGTATAACAGGAGCAGCTATTCCCAACAGGTGAGGTATAACAGGTGAGGGATAGCAGGCGCAGCTACTCCCAACAGGTGAGGTATAACAGGTGAGGTATAACAGGAGCAGTTACTCCCAACAGGTGAGGTATAACAGGTGAGGTATAACAGGAGCAGTTACTCCCAACAGGTGAGGTATAACAGGCGCAGCTGCTCCCAACAGGTGAGGTATAACTGGCGCAGCTACTGCCAACAGATGAGGTATAACAGGCGCAGCTACTCCCAACAGGTGAGGTATAACAGGAGCAGTTACTCCCAACAGATGAGATATAACAGGCGCAGCTACTGCCAACAGGTGAGGTATAACAGGAGCAGCTACTGCCAACAGGTGAGGGATAACAGGCGCAGCTACTGCCAACAGGTGAGGGATAACAGGCGCAGCTACTGCCAACAGGTGAGATATAACAGGCGCAGCTACTCCCAACCGGTGAGGTATTACAGGTGCAGCTACTCCCAACAGGTGAGGTATAACAGGAGCAGCTACTCCCAACAGGTGAGGTATAACAGGAGCAGCTACTCCCAACAGGTGAGATATAACAGGAGCAGCTACTGCCAACAGGTGAGGTATAACAGGTGCAGCTACTCCCAACAGGTGAGGTATAACAGGAGCAGCTACTCCCAACAGGTGAGATATAACAGGAGCAGCTACTGCCAACAGATGAGGTATAACAGGTGCAGCTACTGCCAACAGGTGAGGTATAACAGGTGCAGCTACTCCCAACAGGTGAGATATAACAGGAGCAGCTACTCCCAACAGGTGAGATATAACAGGTGCAGCTACTCCCAACAGGTGAGATATAACAGGAGCAGCTACTCCCAACAGGTGAGATATAACAGGAGCAGCTACTCCCAACAGGTGAGGTATAACAGGTGCAGCTACTGCCAACAGGTGAGATATAACAGGCGCAGCTACTCCCAACAGGTGAGGTATAACAGGCACAGCTACTGCCAACAGGTGAGGTATAACAGGAGCAGCTACTCCCAACAGGTGAGGTATAACAGGTGCAGCTACTCCCAACAGGTGAGGTATAACAGGAGCAGCTACTCCCAACAGGTGAGGTATAACAGGAGCAGCTACTCCCAACAGGTGATGGATAACAGGAGCAACTACTCCCAACAGGTGAGGGATAACAGGAGCAACTACTCCCAACAGGTGAGGGATAACAGGAGCAGCTACTGCCAACAGGTGAGGTATAACAGGTGCAGCTACTCCCAACAGGTGCGGTATAACAAAACTACTTTATTATAATAATAAAACCGTATATAAAAGGCTCAGCATTACAGGTTTCCAGAGCGGAGCGGTCTCTTCATCAGATGCTCGGTCACTATAGTGAGAAGTAGCTATATTTATATCCAACAAGAGTAAGTGACATCACAAGAAGGATGATACAGAGTGTATACAATAAACAACGGTATCTTATTAAACATAATAGATCACTGGACAGAAAAACATTAACCCATAAATACAAGGCCAACTATGTAATGAAATGCTAATGTCCCAATGGTCGCTGGCCGCAGAGAGAGCTCAGGGAATGCCTCCTATCAGTATATACTATATACCTCGAACAGGTATATAGTATATGTGGTCACAGCTCCTGTAACATATACATACATACATATATACACATAGGTTGGCCAGAATTCATATACAAGGCCAAAAATGATTACATATTCTAGCCCGTTCAGTACCAAAGAAGGCAGGTGACTAGCAGATACATAAAGGAGCCGGGCAGCAGATTAGTGATGCACGATGCACCGAAATATCGATACTACTATCGATATTTCGGGCAGAAAAAAGGTTCGGTACCAGGATTTCTTGGTATCAATACTTTATGTTAAACTGCATAATAGCGCAGCTAAACATAAAGTATGGTGCAGAGAAGACGGCCGGCGGCTACCTGAGCGCCGGCCGTGTTCTCTGTGTGCTGCCCCCCTGCCCCCTGGTGTCCCCTCCTCCGCCCGCGCCCTCTCCGCTCCCGGCGGCGCCAAATTTAAATAGCCGGCACATAGCGATCGCACCTGACAGCGGCATTAACACCTCCTGAGCCGCTCCATATGCAGCAGGAGTCTGCTGCATATGGAGCGGCCCCCACTGCTAATGACCGCGGCCCGCGACCTCGCGGGCGGCAGTCATTTAACTATTCCCCCCCCACTCAGGACCCGCTGCTGCAGCCGGGTCCCCCGTACCCACCAGTTCCCGCTGCTGCAGCCGGGTCCCCCGCGCCGCACCATCCCCAGGACCTGACGGTGCAATGCGGTCCCTCACACCCTCCTGTGTCCACAATCCTGCCCCCCCCCTTCCCTCGGGGTCCTCCGGTACAGTGGCACAGCAACTCCCAGCATACCTTCTTGTGGGGAGTTGTTGTGCACAAGGAGGTATGCTGAGAATTGTTGTGTCAGGAGGCTGCTAATGCACTACAACTCCCAGCAGCACACCTTCTTGTGCACTACAACTCTCAGCATACCTCCTTGGGCACAAAGGTATGCTGGGGGTTGTAGT
Source organism: Dendropsophus ebraccatus (assembly GCF_027789765.1). Lineage (NCBI taxonomy): Eukaryota > Metazoa > Chordata > Amphibia > Anura > Hylidae > Dendropsophus > Dendropsophus ebraccatus. Next base: position 30,962 of record NW_027210252.1, on the reverse strand, counting down.
GCACAATGAGGTATGCTGCTGTGAGTTGTGGTGCATTAGCAGCCTCCTGACAACAACTCCCAGCATACCTCTGTGTCCACTACAACTCCCAGCATACCTTCTTGGGCACAAAGGTATGCTGGGGGTTGTAGTGCACAATGAGGTATGCTGCTGGGAGTTGTGGTGCATTAGCAGCCTCCTGACAACAACTCCCAGCATACCTCTGTGTCCACTACAACTCCCAGCATACCTTCTTGTGGGGAGTTGTAGTGCACAAGCAGGTATGCTGGGAGTTGTAGTGCACAAGGAGGTATGCTGCTGGGAGTTGTTGTGTTAGGAGGCTGCTAATGCACCACAACTCCCAGCAGCATACCTCCTTGTGCACTAAAACCCCCAGCATACCTCATTGTGCACTACAACCCCCAGCATACCTCCTTGTGCACTAAAACCCCCAGCATACCTCTTTGTGCATAATGAGGTATGCTGGGGGTTGTAGTGCACAAGAAGTTGTGCTGCTGGAAGTTGTGTCAGGAGGTTGCTGCTGCACAACTGCAACTCCCAGCATACCTCCTTGTGCACTACAACTCCCAGCACACCTTCTTGTGGGGAGTTGCACACAAGGAGGAATTCTGGGGATTTGTAGTGCACAAGGAGGTATGCTGGGAGTTGTAGTGCACAAGGAGGTATGCTAGGAGTTGTAGTGCACAAGGAGGTATGCTAGGAGTTGTAGTGCACAAGGAGGTATGCTAGGAGTTGCAGTTGTGCAGCAGCAGCCTCCAGACAAAACATCCCAGCATACCTCTTTGTGTACTAAAACTCCCAGCATACCTTCTTATGCACCACAACTCCCAGCATACCCACTTGTGCACTACAAATCACCACAAGAAGGTATGCTGGGAGTTGTAGTGCATAAGAAGGTATACTGGGAGTTGTTATGCACAGGAAGGTATGCTGCGGGGTAGAGAGGAATTAAAAGTGTTTAAAAAAAGTTTAAATTAAAAAAAAAAATATTCATAATAAAGGTTCTAATATTCCCTGTTCCCTTTTTTTCAAAAAAAATATGTTATATTTGTATTTTTACATATTTTTTTTCCAAACTTTATTTAGTATTGAATTAGTATCGAGTATCGAAATAAGAAAGCTGGTATTGGTATTGAACTCAAAATTCTGGTATCGTGACATCCCTACAGCAGATACATAGAGGAGCCGGCCCGGGCAGCAGATACATAGAGGAGCCGGGCAGCAGATACATAGAGGAGCCGGCCCGGGCAGCAGATACATAGAGGAGCCGGGCAGCAGATACATAGAGAAGACGGCCCGGGCAGCAGATACATAGAGGAGCCGGGCAGCAGATACATAGAGGAGACGGCCCGGGCAGCAGATACATAGAGGAGACGGCCCGGGCAGCAGATACATAGAGGAGCCGGCCCGGGCAGCAGATACATAGAGGAGCCGGGCAGCAGATACATAGAGGAGCCGGGCAGCAGATACATAGAGAAGATGGCCCGGGCAGCAGATACATAGAGGAGCCGGCCCGGGCAGCAGATACATAGAGGAGCCGGGCAGCAGATACATAGAGGAGCCGGGCAGCAGATACATAGAGAAGATGGCCCGGGCAGCAGATACATAGAGGAGCCGGCCCGGGCAGCAGATACATAGAGGAGCCGGCCCGGGCAGCAGATACATAGAGAAGCCGGGCAGCAGATACATAGAGGAGCCGGGCAGCAGATACATAGAGGAGCCGGGCAGCAGATACATAGAGGAGCCGGCCCGGGCAGCAGATACATAGAGGATCCGGGCAGCAGATACATAGAGGAGCCGGGCAGCAGATACATAGAGGAGCCGGGCAGCAGATACATAGAGAAGATGGCCCGGGCAGCAGATACATAGAGGAGCCGGCCCGGGCAGCAGATACATAGAGGAGCCGGCCCGGGCAGCAGATACATAGAGAAGCCGGGCAGCAGATACATAGAGGAGCCGGGCAGCAGATACATAGAGGAGCCGGGCAGCAGATACATAGAGGAGCCGGCCCGGGCAGCAGATACATAGAGGATCCGGGCAGCAGATACATAGAGGAGCCGGTCCGGGCAGCAGATACATAGAGGAGCCGGCCCAGGCAGCAGATACATAGAGGAGCCGGCCCGGGCAGCAGATACATAGAGGATCCGGGCAGCAGATACATAGAGGAGCCGGCCCAGGCAGCAGATACATAGAGGAGCCGGGCAGCAGATACATAGAGGAGCCGGCCCGGGCAGCAGATACATAGAGGAGCCGGCCCGGGCAGCAGATACATAGAGGAGCCGGCCCGGGCAGCAGATACATAGAGAAGATGGCCCGGGCAGCAGATACATAGAGGAGCCGGCCCAGGCAGCAGATACATAGAGGAGCCGGGCAGCAGATACATAGAGGAGCCGGGCAGCAGATACATAGAGGAGCCGGGCAGCAGATACATAGAGGAGCCGGCCCGGGCAGCAGATACATAGAGGAGCCGGCCCAGGCAGCAGATACATAGAGGAGCCGGGCAGCAGATACATAGAGGAGCCGGCCCGGGCAGCAGATACATAGAGGAGCCGGGCAGCAGATACATAGAGGAGCCGGGCAGCAGATACATAGAGAAGACGGCCCGGGCAGCAGATACATAGAGGAGCCGGTCCGGGCAGCAGATACATAGAGGAGCCGGCCCGGGCAGCAAATACATAGAGAAGATGGGCAGCAGATACATAGAGGAGCCGGCCCGGGCAGCAGATACATAGAGGAGCCGGCCCGGGCAGCAGATACATAGAGGAGCCGGTCCGGGCAGCAGATACATAGAGGAGCCGGTCCGGGCAGCAGATACATAGAGGATCCGGGCAGCAGATACATAGAGGAGCCGGCCCGGGCAGCAAATACATAGAGAAGATGGGCAGCAGATACATAGAGGAGCCGGGCAGCAGATACATAGAGGATCCGGGCAGCAGATACATAGAGGAGCCGGCCCGGGCAGCAAATACATAGAGAAGATGGGCAGCAGATACATAGAGGAGCCGGGCAGCAGATACATAGAGAAGACAGCCCGGGCAGCAGATACATAGAGGAGACGGGCAGCAGATACATAGAGGAGCCGGCCCGGGCAGCAAATACATAGAGAAGACGGCCCGGGCAGCAGATACATAGAGGAGCCGGCCCGGGCAGCAGATACATAGAGGAGCCGGGTAGCAGATACATAGAGAAGACATAGAGACATAGGGCCACATTTATCATCCGGCGGACGGATGATTTTTGGCGGAAAGTGCCGATTTGCGTATTATTTTATACGCAAATGGCCGATTTGCGAATAAAATAATCGCAAATCGGCACTTTCCGCCGAGTACGCCAGGGGGCGGAAAGTAGGCGGGAAGTGGGCGGAACGGAGGGCGCGGACTCAGAGTCCGCGCGATTTATCATCCGTTCCGCCCAAATGTACGCCGAAAACCTACTCCAGTCCTCAGCTGGCGTAGGTTTTCGGCGGTGCGCACCGGCGTGCACAGGATTTATGTACAGGCAGTCCGCCTCTACATAAATCCCCGTACCGCCGGAGCTGCGGGGGCATTTTTAAGTCCGGCGTAAAAAACGCCGGACTTAATAAATGCCTCCCATAGAGAAGATGGTTCAGGCAGCAGATACATAGAGGAGCCAGCCCGGGCAGCAGATACATAGAGGAGCCGGCCCGGGCAGCAGATACATAGAGGAGCCGGGCAGCAGATACATAGAGGAGCCGGCCCAGGCAGCAGATACATAGAGGAGCCGTCCTGGGCAGCAGACACATAGAGGAGCCGGCCCGGGCAGCAGATACATAGAGGAGCCGTCCTGGGCAGCAGATACATAGAGGAGACGGCCCGGGCAGCAGATACATAGAGGAGACGGCCCGGGCAGCAGATACATAGAGGAGCCGGCCCGGGCAGCAGATACATAGAGGAGCCGGCCCGGGCAGCAGATACATAGAGGAGCCGGGCAGCAGATACATAGAGGAGCCGGCCTGGGCAGCAGATACATAGAGGAGCCGGCCCGGGCAGCAGATACATAGAGGAGCCGTCCTGGGCAGCAGATACATAGAGGAGACGGCCCGGGCAGCAGATACATAGAGGATCCGGGCATCAGATACATAGAGGAGACGGCCCGGGCAGCAGATACATAGAGAAGATCGCCCGGGCAGCAGATACATAGAGGAGCCGGGCAGCAGATACATAGAGAAGATCGCCCGGGCAGCAGATACATAGAGGAGCCGTCCTGGGCAGCAGATACATAGAGGAGACGGCCCGGGCAGCAGATACATAGAGGAGACGGCCCAGGCAGCAGATACATAGAGGATCCGGGCATCAGATACACAGAGGAGACGGCCCGGGCAGCAGATACATAGAGGAGACGGCCCGGGCAGCAGATACATAGAGGAGACGGCCCGGGCAGCAGATACATAGAGGAGACGGCCCGGGCAGCAGATACATAGAGGAGCCGGCCCGGGCAGCAGATACATATAGGAGCCGGCCCGGGCAGCAGATACATAGAGGAGCCGGCCCGGGCAGCAGATATATAGAGGAGCCGGGCAGCAGATACATAGAGGAGCCGGGCAGCAGATACATAGAGGATCCGGGCATCAGATACATAGAGGAGACGGCCCGGGCAGCAGATACATAGAGGAGCCGGCCCGGGCAGCAGATACATAGAGGAGACAGCCCGGGCAGCAGATATATAGAGGAGCCGGGCAGCAGATACATAGAGGAGCCGGGCAGCAGATACATAGAGGAGCCGGGCAGCAGATACATAGAGGAGCCGTCCTGGGCAGCAGATACATAGAGAAGACGGCCCGGGCAGCAGATACATAGAGGAGACGGTCCGGGCAGCAGATACATAGAGAAGACGGCCCGGGCAGCAGATACATAGAGGAGACGTCCCAGGCAGCAGATACATAGAGGAGCCGGGCAGCAGATACATAGAGGAGACGGCCCGGGCAGCAGATACATAGAGGAGACGGTCCGGGCAGCAGATACATAGAGGAGCCATCCTGGGCAGCAGATACATAGAGGAGCCGTCCTGGGCAGCAGATACATAGAGGAGGCGGCCCAGGCAGCAGATACATAGAGGAGCCGGGCAGCAGATACATAGAGGAGCCGGCCCGGGCAGCAGATACATAGAGGAGACGGTCCGGGCAGCAGATACATAGAGAAGCCGGCCCGGGCAGCAGATACATAGAGGATCCGGGCAGCAGATACATAGAGAAGCCGGTCCGGGCAGCAGATACATAGAGGAGACGGTCCGGGCAGCAGATACATAGAGGAGCCGTCCTGGGCAGCAGATACATAGAGGAGCCGGGCAGCAGATACATAGAGGATCCGGGCAGCAGATACATAGAGGAGCCGGGCAGCAGATACATAGAGGAGCCGGGCAGCAGATACATAGAGGAGCCGGGCAGCAGATACATAGAGAAGCCGGTCCGGGCAGCAGATACATAGAGGAGACGGCCTGAGCAGAAGAGAAACTACTGACAGGCTGTTCAGGGATCCAGCGCAGTACTTGCACAGTATGTTTCTATACTGAGCTGAAGAATAAGAGGAGACAGGGAGAGGTTAGTTGGGGGAAAGATTAGAAGAAACGTGAGGAAATATTACTTTACTGAAAGAGTAGTAGATACTTGGAACAAAGTTCTGTCTGTAATATCGGGTCGTTGTGAAATGACGGCCAATGTCTTTGTAGGATATTCCTTATTTTTCTGGAAGCGCAGTTAAATTCACTGATGAAATGTTCTTTATATTTCTCTGGCTTTCCTTGTCTGACATTTGTATGTTGCTGTTTCTCTCTATTTCTATCTCATCAGTCCTCCTCTGTTTCTCCCTATTCTGTCACTGACAATGTCCCATTGCTGCAGGTTTCCTTTGTAATATTCTCTGGATAACCTTTTGCTGGGAAGTGGTTCTATAATATACCTGTATCACCTGTAACATACCTGAAATATACCTGTAATATACCTGTTATATACCTGAAATATACCTGTAATATACCTGTAACATACCTGTAATGTACCTGTAATGTACCTGTTATATACCTGTAACATACCTGTAATGTACCTGTAATGTACCTTTAATATACCATTAACATACCTGAAATATACCTGTAATATACCTGTTATATACCTGAAATATACCTGTAATATACCTGTAACATACCTGTAATGTACCTGTAATGTACCTGTTATATACCTGTAACATACCTGTAATGTACCTGTAATGTACCTTTAATATACCATTAACATACCTGAAATATACCTTTAACATACCTGTTATATACCTGTAATGTACCTGTAATGTACCTGTAATAAACCTGTTATATACCTGTAATGTACCTGTAATATACCTGTAATGTACCTGTAATATACCTGTAATGTACCTGTAATGTACCTGTTATAAACCTGTTATATACCTGTAATGTACCTGTAATGTACCTGTAATATACCTGTTTTAAACCTGTTATATACCTGTTATATACCTGTAATATACCTGTAATATATCTGTAATGTACCTGTAATGTACCTGTAATATACCTGTTATATACCTGTTATAAACCTGTTATATACCTGTAATATACCTGTAATATACCTGTTATATATCTGTAATGTACCTGTAATATACCTGTAATGTACCTGTTTTAAACCTGTTATATACCTGTAATGTACCTGTTATAAACCTGTAATATACCTGTAATATACCTGTTATATACCTGTAATGTACCTGTTATAAACCTGTTATATACCTGTAATGTACCTGTAATATACCTGCCGGAGTATAGAAATCATTATCAGATGTGCAAGGCTTTTAGATTGGCTGGTATTGCCCATACGGAATATTCTGCAGCCATTTGGGATGGTGGCAGCTATTAATATGGCTACATACGGTTGAAAAAAGACATGTCCATCAAGTTCGACCAAAGAGGGGATGGATACAGGGAAGGGGAGGGGTGATAGGCTCTATACATACAGGGAAGGGGGAGGGGTGATAGGTTCTATACATACAGGGAAGGGGGAGGGGTGATAGGCTCTATACATACAGGGAAGGGGGAGGGGTGATAGGTTCTATACATACAGGGAAGGGGGAGGGGTGATAGGTTCTATACATACAGGGAAGGGGGAGGGATGATAGTACTATACATACAGGGGAGGGGGAGGGGTGATAGTACTATACATACAGGGAAGGGGGAGGGGTGATAGGCTCTATACATACAGGGAAGGGGAGGGGTGATAGGCTCTATACATACAGGGAAGGGGGAGGGGGTGATAGGTTCTATACATACAGGGAAGGGGGAGGGGTGATAGGTTCTATACAAACAGGGAAGGGGGAGGGGTGATAGTACTATACATACAGGGAAGGGGGAGGGGTTATAGTACTATACATACAGGGAAGGGGGAGGGGTGATAGTACTATACATACAGGGGAGGGGGAGGGGTGATAGGTTCTATACATATACACTTATATTATTTTGCTCTCAGCTCTTGTCTCTCCTGTTGTGAAGCTTCTAATGTTGTTGCTGTGACCAGATCCTGGGGTGACTGTTCCACAGATTCACAGTTCTCATGGTAAAGAAGGCTTCTCACTATAGTGACCGAGCATCTGATGAAGAGACCGCTCCGCTCTAGAAACCTGTAATGCTGAGCCTTTTATATAAGGTTTCAGTATTATAAAGAAGTTTTTTTTAAAGAAGTCACCTGTTGGGAGTACCTGCGCCTGTTATACCTCACCTGTTGGGAGTAGCTGTGCCTGTTATCCCTCACCTGTTGGCAGTAGCTGCACCTGTTATACCTCACCTGTTGGCAGTAGCTGCTCCTGTTATACCTCACCTGTTGGGAGCAGCTGCTCCTGCTATACCTCACCTGTTGGGAGTAGATGCTCCTGTTATACCTCACCTGTTGGGAGTAGCTGTGCCTGTTATACCTCACCTGTTGGGAGTAGCTGCGCCTGTTATACCTCACCGGTTGGGAGTAGCTGCGCCTGTTATACCTCACCTGTTGGGAGTAGCTGCGCCTGTTATACCTCACCTGTTGGGAGTACCTGCTCCTGTTATCCCTCACCTGTTGGGAGTAGCTGCGCCTGTTATATCTCACCTGTTGGGAATAGCTGCGCCTGTTATACCTCACCTGTTGGGAGTACCTGCTCCTGTTATCCCTCACCTGTTGGGAGTACCTGCGCCTGTTATACCTCACCGGTTGGGAGTAGCTGCTCCTGTTATACCTCACCTGTTGGGAGTAGCTGCGCCTGTTATACCTCACCTGTTGGGAGTACCTGCTCCTGTTATCCCTCACCTGTTGGGAGTAGCTGCGCCTGTTATACCTCACCTGTTGGGAGTAGCTGCGCCTGTTATACCTCACCTGTTGGGAGTAGCTGCGCCTGTTATACCTCACCTGTCGGGAGTAGCTGCGCCTGTTATACCTCACCTGTTGGCAGTAGCTGCGCCTGTTATACCTCACCTGTTGGGAGTAGCTGCGCCTGTTATCCCTCACCTGTTGGGAGTAGCTGCGCCTGTTATACCTCACCTGTTGGGAGTAGCTGCGCCTGTTATACCTCACCTGTTGGGAGTAGCTGCGCCTGTTATACCTCACCTGTTGGGAGTACCTGCTCCTGCTATCCCTCACCTGTTGGGAGTAGCTGCTCCTACTATACCTCACCTGTTGGCAGTAGCTGTGCCTGTTTACCTCACCTGTTGGCAGTAGCTGCTCCTGCTATCCCTCACCTGTTGGGAGTAGCTGCGCCTGTTATACCTCACCTGTTGGGAGTAGCTGCTCCTGCTATACCTCACCTGTTGGGAGTAGCTGCTCCTGCTATCCCTCACCTGTTGGGAGTAGCTGCGCCTGTTATACCTCACCTGTTGGAAGTAGCTGCGCCTGTTATACCTCACCTGTTGGGAGTAGCTGCTCCTGCTATCCCTCACCTGTTGGGAGTAGCTGCGCCTGTTATACCTCACCTGTTGGCAGTAGCTGCGCCTGTTATACCTCACCTGTTGGGAGTAGCTGCACCTGTTATACCTCACCTGTTGGGAGTAGCTGCTCCTGTTATACCTCACCTGTTGGCAGTAGCTGCATCGGCTATCCCTCACCTGTTGGCAGTAGCTGCGCCTGTTATACCTCACCGGTTGGGAGTAGCTGCGCCTGTTATACCTCACCTGTTGGGAGTAGCTGCTCCTGCTATACCTCACCTGTTGGGAGTAGCTGCGCCTGTTATCCCTCACCTGTTGGCAGTAGCTGCTCCTGTTATCCCTCACCTGTTGGGAGTAGCTGTGCCTGTTATCCCTCACCTGTTGGGAGTAGCTGCGCCTGTTATACCTCACCTGTTGGGAGTAGCTGTGCCTGTTATACCTCACCTGTTGGGAGTACCTGCTCCTGCTATCCCTCACCTGTTGGGAGTAGCTGCTCCTGCTATCCCTCACCTGTTGGGAGTAGCTGCGCCTGTTATACCTCACCTGTTGGGAGTAGCTGCTCCTGTTATACCTCACCTGTTGGGAGTAGCTGCGCCTGTTATACCTCACCTGTTGGGAGTAGCTGCGCCTGTTATATCTCACCTGTTGGGAATAGCTGCGCCTGTTATACCTCACCTGTTGGCAGTAGCTGCTCCTGTTATACCTCACCTGTTGGGAGTAGCTGCTCCTGTTATACCTCACCTGTTGGGAGTAGCTGCGCCTGTTATACCTCACCTGTTGGGAGTAGCTGCGCCTGTTATACCTCACCTGTTGGGAGTAGCTGCGCCTGTTATACCTCACCTGTTGGGAGTACCTGCTCCTGTTATATCTCACCGGTTGGGAGTAGCTGCGCCTGTTATATCTCACCTGTTGGCAGTAGCTGCATCGGCTATCCCTCACCTGTTGGCAGTAGCTGCACCTGTTATACCTCACCTGTTGGGAGTAGCTGCACCTGTTATACCTCACCTGTTGGGAGTAGTTGCGCCTGTTATACCTCACCTGTTGGGAGTAGCTGCTCCTGTTATCCCTCACCTGTTGGGAGTAGCTGCTCCTGTTATACCTCACCTGTTGGGAGTAGCTGCTCCTGTTATACCTCACCTGTTGGCAGTAGCTGCACCTGTTATCCCTCACCTGTTGGGAGTAGCTGCTCCTGTTATACCTCACCGGTTGGGAGTAGCTGCACCTGTTATACCTCACCTGTTGGCAGTAGCTGCGCCTGTTATCCCTCACCTGTTGGGAGTAGCTGCTCCTGTTATACCTCACCTGTTGGCAGTAGCTGCTCCTGTTATCCCTCACCTGTTGGCAGTAGCTGCTCCTGTTATATCTCACCGGTTGGGAGTAGCTGCGCCTGTTATACCTCACCTGTTGGGAGTAGCTGCTCCTGTTATATCTCACCTGTTGGGAGTAGCTGCGCCTGTTATACCTCACCTGTTGGGAGTAGCTGTGCCTGTTATACCTCACCTGTTGGCAGTAGCTGTGCCTGTTATACCTCACCTGTTGGCAGTAGCTGCGCCTGTTATATCTCACCTGTTGGCAGTAGCTGCGCCTGTTATCCCTCACCTGTTGGGAGTAGCTGCGCCTGTTATACCTCACCTGTTGGCAGTAGCTGCTCCTGTTATATCTCACCTGTTGGGAGTAGCTGCGCCTGTTTACCTCACCTGTTGGCAGTAGCTGTGCCTGTTATACCTCACTTGTTGGCAGTAACTGCTCCTGTTATACCTCACCTGTTGGCAGTAGCTGCGCCTGTTATATCTCACCTGTTGGCAGTAGCTGCGCCTGTTATACCTCACCTGTTGGGAGTAGCTGCTCCTGTTATATCTCACCGGTTGGGAGTAGCTGCTCCTGTTATACCTCACCTGTTGGGAGTAGCTGCACCTGTTATACCTCACCTGTTGGGAGTAGCTGCGCCTGTTATACCTCACCTGTTGGGAGTACCTGCTCCTACTATACCTCACCTGTTGGGAGTAGCTGCTCCTGTTATAGCTGCTGTATGTGGGAGAGGAGGGCTGCATCTTACTATATATCATGACTCCCCCTCATTACACAGTGACCCCATCCTCAACAATAGTGATCCGACCCTTACCATTAGTGAATAGTGACCCCATCCTCACCAACGGAGAACCCTACCCTTATTAATAGCGACTCCTACCTTCACCAATAGTGACCCCATCCTCACTAACAGTGAATAGTGAACCCATCTTTGCCAGCAGGGCACCCCACCCTAATACATACCCTACTTTCAATAATAGTGAATAGCGACCTCACCCTCACCAATGAACAGTGATCCCATCCTCACTTACAGAGCACCCCACCCTTATTAACAGTGACCCCATCCTTACCAAGTACCACCCCCACACATACATACACTGAGTTAAGGCCATATTATAGTTATGATCGTGCAACAAGGGCTATATATATATGTACCCATAATAAAGCTATACTTACCTGTCCAGGCTCCCCCGATGTCCTTCTGCCTGTCCTCTGCTCTGCACATTTGATTTAGAAAGTGTCAGCAGAGGTTATGGGGAGCAGGACACTGGGGAGCCTGGAAAGTAAGTATAACTATTATTTTCTTTACAATGTCATTAGCTGCTGTCCCCATCCTGCACCCTGCTGTCCCCTGCTTATACCCTGCTGTCCCCCGCCTATACCCTCCTGCACCCTGCTGTCCCCTGCCTATACCCTGCTGTCCGCCGCCTATACCCTCCTGCACCCTGCTGTCCCCTGCCTATACCCTGCTGTCCGCCGCCTATACCCTCCTGCACCCTGCTGTCCCCTGTCCCCCGCCTATACCCTGCTGTCCCCTGTCCCCCGCCTATACCCTGCTGTCCCCTGTCCCCCGCCTATACCCTGCTGTCCCCTGTCCCCTGCTTATACCCTGCTGTCCCCCGCCTGCACACTATTCTCTCTTACTCCTGGATTTGTCTTGCAGTTCGAGAAGCTTTCCCACAGCACCCGAATAGAGGACAGCAGCTCCCGTCTGCCTGATGTAAGTTCCTTACCACACAGGGCTGATGGGAAGTTATAGCCCCAACAATGAGAAGAGGAAGCAGGCTGTGATTATGTGTATATATATATTGGGGGACAGGGATATGTGTATATATTGTGGTCTAGGATATGTGTGTGTATATATATGGACAAGGAGAGAAAGGAGTGGCTGCACCTCACACCTATGGCTGACACTAATGCCGCCCCTCACACCTATGGCTGACACTAATACCGCCCCTCACACCTATGGCTGACACTAATGCCGCACACCTATGGCTGACACTAATGCCGCACACCTATGGCTGACACTAATGCTACACCTCACACCTATGGCTGACACTAATACCTCACACCTATGGCTGACACTAATGCTACACCTCACACCTATGGCTGACACTAATACCTCACACCTATGGCTGACACTAATGCTACACCTCACACCTATGGCTGACACTAATACCTCACACCTATGGCTGACACTAATACCGCCCCTCACACCTATGGCTGACACTAATACCTCACACCTATGGCTGACACTAATACCTCACACCTATGGCTGACACTAATGCTGCACCTCACACCTATGGCTGACACTAATGCCGCACCTCACACCTATGGCTGACACTAATGCTGCACATCACACCTATGGCTGACACTAATGCTGTACCTCACACCTATGGCTGACACTAATGCCGCACCTCGCACCTATGGCTGACACTAATGCAGCACATCGCACCTATGGCTGACACTAATACCTCACACCTATGGCTGACACTAATGCCGCACCTCACACCTATGGCTGACACTAATACCGCACCTCACACCTATGGCTGACACTAATACCTCACACCTATGGCTGACACTAATGCTACACCTCACACCTATGGCTGACACTAATACCTCACACCTATGGCTGACACTAATACCGCACCTCACACCTATGGCTGACACTAATACCTCACACCTATGGCTGACACTAATGCTACACCTCACACCTATGGCTGACACTAATACCTCACACCTATGGCTGACACTAATACCGCCCCTCACACCTATGGCTGACACTAATACCTCACACCTATGGCTGACACTAATACCTCACACCTATGGCTGACACTAATGCCGCACCTCACACCTATGGCTGACACTAATGCTGCACATCACACCTATGGCTGACACTAATGCTGTACCTCACACCTATGGCTGACACTAATGCCGCACCTCGCACCTATGGCTGACACTAATGCAGCACATCGCACCTATGGCTGACACTAATGCCGCACCTCACACCTATGGCTGACACTAATGCCGCACCTCACACCTATGGCTGACACTAATGCTGTACCTCACACCTATGGCTGACACTAATGCTGCACCTCACACCTATGGCTGACACTAATGCTGCACCTCACACCTATGGCTGACACTAATGCCGCCCCTCACACCTATGGCTGACACTAATGCCGCCCCTCACACCTATGGCTGACACTAATACCTCACACCTATGGCTGACACTAATACCTCACACCTATGGCTGACACTAATACCTCACACCTATGGCTGACACTAATGCTGCACCTCACACCTATGGCTGACACTAATACCTCACACCTATGGCTGACACTAATGCTGCACCCTACACCTATGGCTGACACTAATGCCGCACCTCACACCTATGGCTGACACTAATGCTGCACATCACACCTATGGCTGACACTAATGCCGCCCCTCACACCTATGGCTGACACTAATGCTGCACCCTACACCTATGGCTGACACTAATGCCGCACCTCACACCTATGGCTGACACTAATACCTCACACCTATGGCTGACACTAATGCCGCACCTCACACCTATGGCTGACACTAATGCTGCACCTCACACCTATGGCTGACACTAATGCCGCACCTCACACCTATGGCTGACACTAATGCCGCACCTCACACCTATGGCTGACACTAATGCTTCTCGGCTACATTTAAGAACCAACACCAGGATGTTGCTTTATAATTTGATCTAACTATATTGCCCCATGTACCACCTGCTGGTCTCCTGGCTCACATGGGTCCCTACACTAACTTACCACCGTGTCAGTCAGCGACCGCCAACCCCGCAAGGCGTGCACAAACAGGGAAGGGAGGCAATAGAGCAGCCGTGCAACCCAAATGTCACAGGACCAAACCCCAAGGGCCTCCCCAAACCAAGCAACACAAGTGTGAACATGGTCTTTTCACTCACCACTACTGCTGCAGACAGAATGGGAAAGATGGTACATGGCGCAATAAAGGTGTGAGGTGCAGCATTAGTGTCAGCCATAGTTGTGATGTGCAGCGCTCCTTTCTCTCCTTGTCCGTATATATATATTGGGGATCCGGGATATGTGTGTGTGTGTATATTATATATATATATATATATATAGAAATACATACACACACACACACCGGCCACTTTATTAGGTACAGCATGCTAGTAACGGGTGGTCTTCTGCTGCTGTAGCCCATCTGCCTCAGAGTTGGCCGTACTGTGCGTTCAGAGATGCTCTTCGGCCTACCTTGGCTGTAACGGTTGGCTATTTGAGTCACTGTTGCCTTTCTATCAGCTCGGACCAGTCTGCCCATTCTCCTCTGACCTCTGGCATCAACAAGGCATTTCCGCCCACAGAACTGCCGCTCACTGGATGGTTTTTCTTTTTCGGACCATTCTCTGTAAACCCTAGAGATGGTTGTGCGTGAAAATCCCAGTAGATCAGCAGTTTCTGAAATACTCAGACCAGCCCTTCTGGCACCAACAACCATGCCACGTTCACAGGCCTCAAATCACCTTTCTTCCCCATACTGATGCTCGGTTTGAACTGCAGGAGATTGTCTTGACCATGTCTACATGCCTAAATGCACTGAGTTGCCGCCATGTGATTGGCTGATTAGAAATTAAGTGGTAACGTGCAGTTGGACAGGTGTACCTAATAAAGTGGCCAGTGAGTGTGTGTGTGTATATATATATATATATATATATATATATATATATACATACAGTGGTGCCTTGGATTAGGAGTATAATCCGTTCTGGGACGGCGCTTGCAATACAAATCCACTCTTATACCAAAGCAAATGTTCCCATAAGAAATCACTGATCTGAAGACAATTGGTTCCACCTCCCAAATATGCTGATTATTATTCTGAATAACATGTAGAAGAGATGAAACAATGAGAAGCAGCTGGATATGTGATATATAAGTTACTGTACAGTATAGCAATCAGCATGTGGTGTATAATGTATAGTAACTGTATAACCCTGATAACACAGCAGCAGCTGGATATGTGATATATAAGTTACTGTACAGTATAGCAATCAGCATGTGGTGTATAATGTATAGTAACTGTATAACCCTGATAACACAGCAGCTGGATATGTGATATATAAGTTACTGTACAGTATAGCAGCATGTGGTGTATAATGTATAGTAACTGTATAACCCTGATAACACAGCAGCTGGATATGTGATTTATAAGTTACTGTACAGTATAGCAGCATGTGGTGTATAATGTATAGTAACTGTATATCCCTGATAACACAGCAGCTGGATATGTGATATATAAGTTACTGTACAGTATAGCAGCATGTGGTATATAATGTATAGTAACTGTATAACCCTGATAACACAGCAGCTGGATATGTGATATATAAGTTACTGTACAGTATAGCAGCATGTGGTATATAATGTATAGTAACTGTATAACCCTGATAACACAGCAGCAGCTGGATATGTGATATATAAGTTACTGTATAGTATAGCAATCAGCATGTGGTATATAATGTATAGTAACTGTATAACCCTGATAACACAGCAGCTGGATATGTGATATATAAGTTACTGTACAGTATAGCAGCATGTGGTATATAATGTATAGTAACTGTATAACCCTGATAACACAGCAGCTGGATATGTGATATATAAGTTACTGTACAGTATAGCAGCATGTGGTGTATAATGTATAGTAACTGTATAACCCTGATAACACTTCAGCAACTGGATATGTGATATATAAGTTACTGTACAGTATAGCAGCATGTGGTGTATAATGTATAGTAACTGTATAACCCTGATAACACTTCAGCAGCTGGATATGTGATATATAAGTTACTGTACAGTATAGCAGCATGTGGTGTATAATGTATAGTAACTGTATAACCCTGATAACACAGCAGCTGGATATGTGATATATAAGTTACTGTACAGTATAGCAATCAGCATGTGGTATATAATGTATAGTAACTGTATAACCCTGATAACACAGCAGCTGGATATGTGATATATAAGTTACTGTACAGTATAGCAATCAGCATGTGGTGTATAATGTATAGTAACTGTATAACCCTGATAACACAGCAGCTGGATATGTGATATATAAGTTACTGTACAGTATAGCAGCATGTGGTATATAATGTATAGTAACTGTATAACCCTGATAACACAGCAGCAGCTGGATATGTGATATATAAGTTACTGTACAGTATAGCAGCATGTGGTATATAATGTATAGTAATGTATAACCCTGATAACACAGCAGCAGCTGGATATGTGATATATAAGTTACTGTACAGTATAGCAGCATGTGGTGTATAATGTATAGTAACTGTATAACCCTGATAACACAGCAGCTGGATATGTGAGTGTAAGTGCAGGCACATTAAAGCAGGAATGGAGATGATGGGAAACAAGGGCGGACAGAGACTGCAGGAAGGAATGAGCAGGGCAGATGTGGGCACATACATGCAGCTCTCTGTTCGGGGAGAGAGGGGTTACAGCTATGAAGAGATTACCCCCACAGTCCTGTCCTCTGATGTGAGCCCCAACCTGAAGTGGATCTGCTATGATTTGGAAGGTGAGGGAGACTTCCTGGGTCAGAGTACAGGGCTGTAGACCCCGCTATGCAGACCATGCCCCTCCCCCACTCCCCCTCCCACCCAGTACAGGGAGCTCTTTCACCAAAGCAATGCTCTTACACCAAGTCACAATTTTGAAAGACTGTGATCTCTTCTTGCCAAACGCTCTTAAACCAAGTTACTCTTAAACCAAGGTACCACTATATATATATAATGTCACCAAGGGGGCTGGGCTGGGCTCAGACTACCTCTATATATACAGTGGTGGATGAATAGCTGTTGGGGTTGTTATTATTATTTATAGAGCACCCTTAATCCCAGAGCGCTATACAAGCGATAGGGGTAACAAGCAGGAACATTACAAGATCAAAAGACAATACATGAAGGCAAATGGCAGACTGGTACATGGGGGAAGAGGAGCCTGCCCACGAGAGTGGGGTGATCATGGTGTCATCTTGTGTCACAGGAGAGCGGGGACTCGGGGCCGGTGTCGGGATCAGCTGCAGATCTCACTTCCTGGGAGCCCGTAGAGCGGATCCCACAACTTGGAATGATCTCCAGGACTGAGTCACAGATCATCATGTCTCCCAGGTACAGAGATGTCAGTATTGCAGAGCAACTACATACACTATAGATGGTGTCCAGGAAGCTGGATACACTATAGATGGTTACAGGGAAGCTGGATACACTATAGATGGTTACAGGGAAGCTGGATACACTATACATGGTGTCCAGGAAGCTGGATACACTATAGATGGTTACAGGGAAGCTGGATACACTATAGATGGTTACAGGGAAGCTGGATACACTATAGATGGTGTCAGGGAATCTGGATACACTATAGATGGTTACAGGGAAGCTGGATACACTATAGATGGTTACAGGGAAGCTGGATACACTATACATGGTGTCCAGGAAGCTGGATACACTATAGATGGTTACAGGGAAGCTGGATACACTATAGATGGTTACAGGGAAGCTAGATACACTATAGATGGTTACAGGAAAGCTGGATACACTATAGATGGTGTCAGGGAATCTGGATACACTATAGATGGTTACAGGGAAGCTGGATACACTAAAGATGGTTACAGGGAAGCTGGATACACTATAGATGGTGCCAGGGAAGCTGGATACACTATAGATGGTTACAGGGAAGCTGGATACACTATAGATGGTTACAGGGAAGCTGGATACACTATAGATGGTCAGGGAAGCTGGATACACTATAGATGGTGTCAGGGAATCTGGATACACTATAGATGGTGTCAGGGAAGCTGGATACACTATAGATGGTTACAGGGAAGCTGGATACATTATAGATGGTGTCAGGGAAGCTGGATACACTATAGATGGTTACAGGGAAGCTGGATACACTATAGATGGTTACAGGGAAGCTGGATACACTATAGATGGTTACAGGGAAGCTGGATACACTATAGATGGTGTCAGGGAAGCTGGATACACTATAGATGGTTACAGGGAAGCTGGATACACTATAGATGGTTACAGGGAAGCTGGATACACTATAGATGGTGTCCAGGAAGCTGGATACACTATAGATGGTTACAGGGAAGCTGGATACACTATAGATGGTTACAGGGAAGCTGGATACACTATAGATGGTGTCCAGGAAGCTGGATACACTATAGATGGTGTCAGGGAAGCTGGATACACTATAGTGTCAGGGAAGCTGGATACACTATAGATAGTGTCAGGGAAGCTGGATACACTTTAGATGGTGTCAGGGAAGCTGGATACACTATAGATGGTTACAGGTAAGCTGGATACACTATAGATAGTGTCAGGGAAGCGGGATACACTATAGATGGTGTCAGGGAATCTGGATACACTATAGATGGTTACAGGGAAGCTGGATACACTATAGATAGTGTCAGGGAAGCTGGATACGCTATAGATGGTTACAGGGAAGCTGGATACACTATAGATAGTGTCAGGGAAGCTGGATACGCTATAGATGGTTACAGGGAAGCTGGATACACTATAGATAGTGTCAGGGAAGCTGGGTACGCTATAGATGGTGTCAGGGAAGCTGGATACACTATAGATAGTGTCAGGGAAGCTGGATACACGATAGATGGTTACAGGGAAGCTGGATACACTATAGATGGTTACAGGGAAGCTGGATACGCTATAGATGGTTACAGGGAAGCTGGATACGCTATAGATGGTGTCGGTGAAGCTGGATACACTATAGATGGTTACAGGGAAGCTGGATACACTATAGATGGTGTCAGGGAAGCTGGTTACACTATAGATGGTTACAGGGAAGCTGGATACGCTATAGATAGTGTCAGGGAAGCTGGATACACTATAGATGGTGTCAGGGAAGCTGGATACACTATAGATGGTGTCAGGGAAGCTGGATACACTATAGATGGTGTCAGGGAAGCTGGATACACTGTAGATGGTGTCAGGGAAGCTGGATACACTTTAGATGGTGTCAGGGAAGCTGGATACACTATAGATGGTTACAGGTAAGCTGGATACACTATAGATAGTGTCAGGGAAGCGGGATACACTATAGATGGTGTCAGGGAATCTGGATACACTATAGATGGTGTCAGGGAAGCTGGATACACTATAGATAGTGTCAGGGAAGCGGGATACACTATAGATGGTGTCAGGGAAGCTGGATACACTATAGATGGTGTCAGGGAAGCTGGATACACTATAGATGGTGTCAGGGAAGCTGGATACACTATAGATGGTGTCAGGGAAGCTGGATACACTGTAGATGGTGTCAGGGAAGCTGGATACACTGTAGATGGTGTCAGGGAAGCTGGATACACTATAGATAGTGTCAGGGAAGCTGGATACACTATAGATGGTTACAGGGAAGTTGGATAGGAAGTTGGGAAAAGTTTTGCAGGTAACTTGCCCCTTAGCCATCACTTTTACCCCAGGCAGGAAAACAGACTTGTTCGTGGTCCTCGCAGCGTTTCCATGAAGGATCGGCAGAATTACCGGGGGCCAGGAGATCGTGGCTGCAGCTTGGAGGCAGACTTCTCTACAGAGTCCAGATTCTGTAGTCAGGTGAGTCTGATCTGGAAATGAGTATAGGTGATGTAAGGGTCAACAAGTGGCAACGGCCGGACCTCTCCTGGGTACGCCCTCTGTGGGTGGAGCAAGCACTTCGGGGTACACCCTTTGCCGGTGGCACTCTCCTGGGTACGCCCTCTACTGGTGGAGTGTCTCCTCTCCAGTCTGTACTGCGCTCATCCAACTTCACTCCACAGGTTCCCCGAAAGTCAGTTTTTGATGAATTGAATGAAATCCTGGGATCAGAGCAGCAGCTTCCCGAGAGCGTCATCCTGGTGAACACCACCGACTGGCAGGGACAGGTAACTGCACAGTCCTCTACAGGTAACTGCACAGCCCACAGGGTACAGTCCTCTACAGGTAACTGCACAGGGTACAGGGCACAGTCCTCTACAGGTAACTGCACAGTCCTCTACAGGTAACTGCACAGGGTACAGGGCACAGTCCTCTACAGGTAACTGCTCAGAGTACAGGGCACAGTCCTCTACAGGTAACTGCACAGCCCACAGGGCACAGTCCTCTACAGGTAACTGCACAGCCCACAGGGTACAGTCCTCTACAGGTAACTGCACAGCACACAGGGTACAGTCCTCTACAGGTAACTGCACAGGGTACAGGGCACAGTCCTCTACAGGTAACTGCACAGCACACAGGGTACAGTCCTCTACAGGTAACTGCACAGTCCTCTACAGGTAACTGCACAGGGTACAGGGCACAGTCCTCTACAGGTAACTGCACAGCCCACAGGGTATAGTCCTCTACAGGTAACTGCACAGGGTACAGGGTACAGTCCTCTACAGGTAACTGCACAGTCCTCTACAGGTAACTGCACAGCACACAGGGTATAGTCCTCTACAGGTAACTGCACAGCCCACAGGGCACAGTCCTCTACAGGTAACTGCACAGGGTACAGGGTACAGTCCTCTACAGGTAACTGCACAGCACACAGGGTACAGTCCTCTACAGGTAACTGCACAGGGTACAGGGTACAGTCCTCTACAGGTAACTGCACAGCCCACAGGGCACAGTCCTCTACAGGTAACTGCACAGGGTACAGGGCACAGTCCTCTACAGGTAACTGCACAGCACACAGAGCACAGTCCTCTACAGGTAACTGCACAGCACACAGGGCACAGTCCTCTACAGGTAACTGCACAGCACACAGGGTATAGTCCTCTACAGGTAACTGCACAGCACACAGAGCACAGTCCTCTACAGGTAACTGCACAGGGTACAGTCCTCTACAGGTAACTGCACAGCACACAGAGCACAGTCCTCTACAGGTAACTGCACAGCACACAGAGCACAGTCATCTACAGGTAACTGCACAGCACACAGGGCACAGTCCTCTACAGGTAACTGCACAGTCCTCTACAGGTAACTGCACAGCACACAGAGCACAGTCATCTACAGGTAACTGCACAGCACACAGGGCACAGTCCTCTACAGGTAACTGCACAGCACACAGGGTACAGTCCTCTACAGATAACTGCACAGCCCACAGGGTACAGTCCTCTACAGGTAACTGCACAGCACACAGAGCACAGTCCTCTACAGGTAACCGCACAGGGTACAGTCCTCTACAGGTAACTGCACAGCACACAGAGCACAGTCCTCTACAGGTAACTGCACAGCCCACAGAGCACAGTCCTCTACAGGTAACCGCACAGCCCACAGAGCACAGTCCTCTACAGGTAACTGCACAGCACACAGGGTACAGTCCTCTACAGGTAACTGCACAGCCCACAGAGCACAGTCCTCTACAGGTAACCGCACAGTCCACAGGGTACAGTCCTCTACAGGTAACTGCACAGCACACAGGGTACAGTCCTCTACAGGTAACTGCACAGCACACAGGGCACAGTCCTCTACAGGTAACTGCACAGCACACAGGGTACAGTCCTCTACAGGTAACTGCACAGCACACAGGGTACAGTCCTCTACAGGTAACTGCACAGCACACAGGGCACAGTCCTCTACAGGTAACTGCACAGCACACAGGGCACAGTCCTCTACAGGTAACTGCACAGGGTACAGTCCTCTACAGGTAACTGCACAGCACACAGAGCACAGTCCTCTACAGGTAACTGCACAGCACACAGGGCACAGTCCTCTACAGGTAACCGCACAGTCCACAGGGTACAGTCCTCTACAGGTAACTGCACAGCACACAGGGTACAGTCCTCTACAGGTAACTGCACAGGGTATAGTCCTCTACAGGTAAC
Source organism: Dendropsophus ebraccatus (assembly GCF_027789765.1). Lineage (NCBI taxonomy): Eukaryota > Metazoa > Chordata > Amphibia > Anura > Hylidae > Dendropsophus > Dendropsophus ebraccatus. The sequence goes on along the minus strand of NW_027210252.1, from coordinate 8,870 downwards.
TGCACAGCCCACAGGGCACAGTCCTCTACAGGTAACTGCACAGGGTACAGGGCACAGTCCTCTACAGGTAACTGCACAGCCCACAGAGCACAGTCCTCTACAGGTAACTGCACAGCCCACAGAGCACAGTCCTCTACAGGTAACTGCACAGCCCACAGGGTACAGTCCTCTACAGGTAACTGCACAGCCCACAGGGTACAGTCCTCTACAGGTAACTGCACAGCCCACAGGGTACAGTCCTCTACAGGTAACTGCACAGCACACAGGGTACAGTCCTCTACAGGTAACTGCACAGCCCACAGGGTACAGTCCTCTACAGGTAACTGCACAGCCCACAGGGCACAGCCCTCTACAGGTAACTGCACAGCACACAGGGCACAGTCCTCTACAGGTAACCGCACAGGGTACAGGGCACAGTCCTCTACAGGTAACTGCACAGCACACAGGGCACAGTCCTCTACAGGTAACTGCACAGCCCACAGAGCACAGTCCTCTACAGGTAACTGCACAGCACACAGGGTATAGTCCTCTACAGGTAACTGCACAGCACACAGGGTACAGTCCTCTACAGGTAACTGCACAGGGTACAGAGCACAGTCCTCTACGGGTAACTGCACAGCACACAGGGTACAGTCCTCTACAGGTAACTGCACAGCACACAGGGTACAGTCCTCTACAGGTAACTGCACAGCCCACAGGGTACAGTCCTCTACAGGTAACTGCACAGCCCACAGGGCACAGTCCTCTACGGGTAACTGCACAGCACACAGAGCACAGTCCTCTACAGGTAACTGCACAGCACACAGAGCACAGTCCTCTACAGGTAACTGCACAGCACACAGAGCACAGTCCTCTACAGGTAACTGCACAGCCCACAGGGCACAGTCCTCTACAGTTAAATTGTACAGCCCACAGGGTACAGTCCTCTACAGGTAACTGCACAGCACACAGGGTACAGTCCTCTACAGGTAACTGCACAGCCCACAGGGTACAGTCCTCTACATGTAACTGCACAGCCCACAGGGCACAGTCCTCCACAGGTAACTGCACAGCCCACAGGGTACAGGGCACAGTCCTCTACAGGTAACTGCACAGCACACAGAGCACAGTCCTCTACAGGTAACTGCACAGCACACAGGGTACAGTCATCTACAGGTAACTGCACAGCACACACAGCACAGTCCTATACAGGTAACTGCACAGCCCACAGGGCACAGTCCTCTACAGTACTGCCACAGCACACAGCGCACAGTCCTCTACAGGTAACTGCACAGCACACAGGGTACAGTCCTCTACAGGTAACTGCACAGCACACAGGGTACAGTCCTCTACAGGTAACTGCACAGCCCACAGGGCACAGTCCTCTACAGGTAACTGCACAGCACACAGGGTACAGTCATCTACAGGTAACTGCACAGCACACACAGCACAGTCCTATACAGGTAACTGCACAGCCCACAGGGCACAGTCCTCTACAGGTAACTGCACAGCACACAGAGCACAGTCCTCTACAGGTAACTGCACAGCACACAGGGTACAGTCCTCTACAGGTAACTGCATAGCACACAGGGTACAGTCCTCTACAGGTAACTGCACAGCACACAGGGCACAGTCCTCTACAGGTAACTGCACAGCACACACAGCACAGTCCTCTACAGGTAACTGCACAGGGTACAGTCCTATACAGGTAACTGCACAGCCCACAGGGCACAGTCCTCTACAGGTAACTACACAGCCCACAGGGTACGGGTACAGTCCTCTACAGGTAACTGCTCAGCACACAGGGTACAGTCCTCTACAGGTAACTGCACAGCCCACAGAGCACAGTCCTCTACAGGTAACTGCACAGCACACAGGGTACAGTTCTCTACAGGTAACTGCACAGCCCACAGGGTACAGTCCTCTACAGGTAACTGCACAGGGTACAGGGCACAGTCCTGTACAGGTAACTGCACAGTCCTCTACAGATAACTGCACAGCACCACAGGGCCACAGTCCTCTACAGGTAATGCACAGCCCCACAGGGCACCAGTCTCCTTACAGGTAACTGCACAGTCCTCTACAGGTAACTGCACAGCCCACAGAGCACAGTCCTCTACAGGTAACTGAACAGCACACAGAGCACAGTCCTTACAGGTAACTGCACAGCACACAGTGGTACAGTCCTCTCTACAGGTAACTGCCACAGCCACAGCGCACAGTCCTCTACAGGTAACTGCACAGACACACAGAGCACAGTCCTTACAGGTAACTGCACAGCACACAGAGCACAGTCCTCTACAGGTAACGCACAGGGTACAGTCCTCTACAGGTAACTGCACAGCACACAGGCACAGTCCTCTACAGGTAACTGCACAGCACACAGAGCCACAGTCTCTCTACAGGTAATCTGCACAGCACACAGAGCCACAGTCCTCTACAGGTAACTGCACAGCACACAGGGTACAGTCCTCTACAGGTAACTGCACAGCCCACAGGGTACAGTCCTCTACAGGTAACTGCACAGCACACAGAGCACAGTCCTCTACAGGTAACTTGCTACAGCACACAGGGTACAGTCCTCTACAGGTAACTGCCCACAGCCACACAGGGTACAGTCCTCTACAGGTAACTGCACAGCCCACAGAAGCTCTCAGTCCTCTACAGGTAACCGCACAGCCACAGTGGTACAGTCCCTCTAAGGTAACTGCACGCACACAGAGCACAGTCCTCTACAGGTAACTGCACAGCACACAGAGCACAGTCCCTCTACAGGTAATGCACAGCACACAGAGCACAGTCCTCTACAGGTAACTGCACAGCACCCAGGGTAACCGTCCTCTATAGGTAACTGCACAGCCCACAAGGGTACAGTCCCTCCTACAGGTAACTGCACAGCCCACAGAGCACAGTCCTCTACAGGTAACTGCACAGCCCACAGGGTACAGTCCTCTACAGGTAACTGCACAGCACACAGAGCACAGTCCTCTACAGGTAACTGCACAGCACACAGAGCATCAGTCCTCTACAGGTAACTGCACAGCACACAGAGCACAGTCCTCTACAGGTAACTGCACAGCCCACAGGGTACAGTCCTCTACAGGTAACTGCACAGCCCACAGGGTACAGTCCTCTACAGGTAACTGCACAGCACACAGAGCACAGTCCTCTACAGGTAACTGCACAGCACACAGGGTACAGTCCTCTACAGGTAACTGCACAGCACACAGGGTACAGTCCTCTACAGGTAACTGCACAGCACACACAGCACAGTCCTCTACAGGTAACTGCACAGGGTACAGTCCTATACAGGTAACTGCACAGCCCACAGGGCACAGTCCTCTACAGGTAACTGCACAGCCCACAGGGTACGGGTACAGTCCTCTACAGGTAACTGCACAGCACACAGGGTACAGTCCTCTACAGGTAACTGCACAGGGTACAGGGTACAGTCCTCTACAGGTAACTGCACAGCCCACAGAGCACAGTCCTCTACAGGTAACTGCACAGCACACAGGGCACAGTCCTGTACAGGTAACTGCACAGTCCTCTACAGGTAACTGCACAGCCCACAGGGCACAGTCCTCTACAGGTAACTGCACAGCCCACAGGGCACAGTCCTCTACAGGTAACTGCACAGCACACAGGGTACAGTCCTCTACAGGTAACTGCACAGCACACAGAGCACAGTCCTCTACAGGTAACTGCACAGCACACAGGGTACAATCCTCTACAGGTAACTGCACAGCCCACAGGGTACGGGTACAGTCCTCTACAGGTAACTGCACAGCCCACAGGGTACAGTCCTCTACAGGTAACTGCACAGCCCACAGGGCACAGTCCTGTACAGGTAACTGCACAGTCCTCTACAGGTAACTGCACAGCCCACAGGGCACAGTCCTCTACAGGTAACTGCACAGCCCACAGGGCACAGTCCTCTACAGGTAACTGCACAGTACTCTACAGGTAACTGCACAGCACACAGAGCACAGTCCTCTACAAGTAACTGCACAGGGTACAGTCCTTTACAGGTAACTGAACAGCACACAGAGCACAGTCCTTTACAGGTAACTGAACAGCACACAGAGCACAGTTCTCTACAGGTAACTGCACAGCACACAGGGTACAGTCCTCTACAGGTAACTGCACAGCCCACAGAGCACAGTCCTCTACAGGTAACTGCACAGCCCACAGGGTACAGTCCTCTACAGGTAACTGCACAGCACACAGAGCACAGTCCTCTACAGGTAACTGCACAGCACACAGAGCACAGTCCTCTACAGGTAACTGCACAGCACACAGAGCACAGTCCTCTACAGGTAACTGCACAGCACACAGGGTACAGTCCTCTACAGGTAACTGCACAGCACACAGGGTACAGTCCTCTACAGGTAACTGCACAGCCCACAGGGCACAGTCCTCTACAGGTAACTGCACAGCCCACAGAGCACAGTCCTCTACAGGTAACTGCACAGCACACAGGGTACAGTCCTCTACAGGTAACTGCATAGCCCACAGGGTACAGTCCTCTACAGGTAACTGCACAGGGTACAGAGCACAGTCCTCTACATGTAACTGCACAGCCCACAGGGTACAGTCCTCTACAGGTAACTGCACAGTCCACTACAGGTAACTGCACAGCCCACAGGGTACAGTCCTCTACAGGTAACTGCACAGGGTACAGAGCACAGTCCTCTACAGGTAACTGCACAGCCCACAGGGTACAGTCCTCTACAGGTAACTGCACAGGGTACAGTCCTCTACAGGTAACTGCACAGCACACAGGGTACAGTCCTCTACAGGTAACTGCACAGTCCACAGGGCACAGTCCTCTACAGGTAACTGCACAGTCCACAGGGCACAGTCCTCTACAGGTAACTGCACAGCACACAGAGCACAGTCCTCTACAGGTAACTGCACAGCCCACAGGGCACAGTCCTCTACAGGTAACTGCACAGCCCACAGGGCACAGTCCTCTACAGGTAACTGCACAGCCCACAGGGTACAGTCCTCTACAGGTAACTGCACAGCCCACAGGGTACAGTCCTCTACAGGTAACTGCACAGCCCACAGGGTACAGTCCTCTACAGGTAACTGCACAGCCCACAGGGCACAGTCCTCTACAGGTAACTGCACAGCACACAGGGCACAGTCCTCTACAGGTAACTGCACAGCACACAGGGTACAGTCCTCTACAGGTAACTGTACAGCACACAGAGCACAGTCCTCTTCAGGTAACCGCACAGTCCACAGTGCACAGTCCTCTACAGGTAACTGCACAGCCCACAGGGTAAAGTCCTCTACAGGTAACTGCACAGCCCACAGGGTACAGTCCTCTACAGGTAACTGCACAGCACACAGGGTACAGTCCTCTACAGGTAACTGCACAGCACACAGAGCACAGTCCTCTTCAGGTAACCGCACAGTCCACAGTGCACAGTCCTCTACAGGTAACTGCACAGCCCACAGGGTAAAGTCCTCTACAGGTAACTGCACAGTCCACAGGGTACAGTCCTCTACAGGTAACTGCACAGTCCTCCCTATATACGTTACACCTGCCTTTATCTCTTCTTGCCTGTAATATGAATTTCCTTCTTATCATCCAGTTCCTCAGAGAGCAGCTACACGGGAAGCTTCTCACTGTCTCCACTTGTTCTTCAGCCGATGTCCAGGCGGCCTTCTGTGGTATTATCGCCCGTATACAAAGATAGTGAGTAGACGCCCCCCCGAGTGAGTAGACGCCCCCCGTAGTGAGTAGACGCCCCCCGTAGTGAGTAGACGCCCCATAGTGAGTAGACGCCCCATAGTGAGTAGACGCCCCCATAGTGAGTAGACGCCCCCATAGTGAGTAGACGCCCTCATAGTGAGTAGACGCCCCATAGTGAGTAGACGCCCCCTTAGTAAGTAGACGCCCCCATAGTGAAGTGAGTAGACGCCCCCATAGTGAGTAGACGCCCCTATAGTGAGTAGACGCCCCCATAGTGAGTAGACGCCCCATAGTGAGTAGACGCCCCCATAGTGAGTAGACGCCCACATAGTGAGTAGACGCCCCCATAGTGAGTAGACGCCCCATAGTGAGTAGACGCCCCTATAGTGAGTAGAACGCCCCCATAGTGAGTAGACTAGCCCCCCTCCCCCATGGTCTCAGCTTTGCGCTCTCTATGTTCTTTTCTCCCCTCAGCTGTAACACTAACTCCCTGATGCCGCCTCCGGTGAGAGTTGTAGTGGTGGGTGATCAGAGTTATCTCAGTGTCATCCTTCGCTTCTTTGTGGAGCAGTTGGCAGGGAAGACTCCGGATTGGCTGAGCTACCTCCGCTTCCTGGTTGTGCCGCTGGGTGAGTGTCCTGGTGGGAGGGGATGCAGCTACCAATTCTAGCAGCATTAACAGGCGCAGGGGAGGAATAACAGGAGCAGCTACTCCCAACAGGTGAGGTATAACAGGCGCATCAACTGCCAACAGATGAGATATAACAGGAGCAGCTACTCCCAACAGGTGAGGTATAACAGGAGCAGCTACTGCCAACAGGTGAGATATAACAGGCGCAGCTACTGCCAACAGGTGAGGTATAACAGGTGCAGCTACTGCCAACAGGTGAGGTATAACAGGCAGCTACTCCCAACAGGTGAGGTATAACAGGCAGCTACTCCCAACAGGTGAGGTCTAACAGGCGCAGCTACTCCCAACAGGTGAGGTATAACAGGTGCAGCTACTCCCAACAGGTGAGATATAACAGGAGCAGCTACTCCTAACAGGTGAGATATAACAGGCGCAGCTACTCCCAACAGGTGAGTTATAACAGGCGCAGCTACTCCCAACAGGTGAGTATAACAGGAGCAGCTACTGCCAACAGGTGAGGGATAACAGGCACAGCTACTCCCAACAGGTGAGGTATAACAGGCGCAGCTACTCCAACAGGTGAGGGATAACAGGAGCAACTACTCCCAACAGGTGAGATATAACAGGCGCAGCTACTGCCAACAGGTGAGTATAACAGGAGCAGCTACTCCCAAAGGTGAAGGTATATAAAAGGCGCAGCTACTCCCAACAGGTGAGGTATAACAGGTGCAGCTACTGCCCAAAAGGTGAGATATAACAGGCGCAGCTACTCCAACAGGTGAGGTATAACAGGGCCGAGCTACTGCCAACAGGTGAGGTATAACAGGAGAGCAGCTACTGCAACAGGTGAGGTATAACAGGTGCAGCTACTGCCAACAGGTGAGGATATAACAGGCGCAGCTACTCCAACAGGTGAGGTATAACAGGCGCAGCTACTCCCAACAGGTGAGGTATAAACAGGTGCAGCTACTGCCAACAGGTGAGGTATAACAGCGAGCAATACTCCCAACAGGTGAGATATAACAGGCGCAGCTACTCCCAACAGGGAGGGATAACAGGAGCAACTACTCCCAAACAGGTGAGGGAAAACAGGAGCAGCTACCGCCAACAGGTGAGGAATAACAGGAGCAACTACTCCCAACAGGTGAGGTATAAACGGCACGCAGCTACTCCCAACAGGTGAGGTATAACAGGCGCAGCTACTCCAAACAGGTGAGGTATAACAGGCGCAGCTACTCCCAACAGGTGAGGGATAACAGGAGCAACTACTCCCAACAGGTGAGGTATAACAGGAGCAGCTACCGCCAACAGGTGAGGTATAACAGGCGCAGCTACTGCCAACAGGTGAGATATAACAGGAGCAGTTACTCCCAACAGGTGAGGTATAACAGGAACAGCTATTCCCAACAGGTGAGGTATAACAGGCGCAGCTACTGCAAAAGTGAGGTATAAAACAGGAGCAGTACTCCCCCAACAGGTGAGGTATAACAGGCGCAGCTATTCCCAACAGGTGAGGGATAACAGGCGCAGCTACTGCCAACAGGTGAGGTATAACAGGCGCAGCTACTCCCAACAGGTGAGGTATAACAGGAGCAGTTACTCCCAACAGGTGAGGTATAACAGGCGCAGCTACTGCCAACAGGTGAGGTATAACAGGCACAGCTACTGCCAACAGGTGAGGGATAACAGGCGCAGCTACTCCCAACAGGTGCGATAATACCAGGCGCAGCTACTCCCAAAGGTGAGGTATATAACAGGCGCAGCTTACTCCCAACAGGTGAGGTATAACAGGCGCAGCTTACTCCCAACAGGTGAGATATAACAGGTGCAGCTACTCCAACAGGGTGAGGGATAACAGGAGCAGCTACTCCCAACAGGTGAGGGATAAAAGAGCAGCTACTCCCAACAGGTGAGGTATAACAGGTGCAGCTACTCCAAACAGGTGAGGGATAGAGGAGCAGCTACTGCCCAACAGGTGAGGGTAACAGGTGCAGCTATCCCAACAGGTGAGGGATAACAGGATGCAGCTACTCCAACAGGTGAGGTATAGTAGGAGCAAGGTAGTTACTCCCAACAGGTGAGGTATAACAGGAGCGCTACTCCCAACAGGTGAGGTATAACAGGAGCAGCTACTGCCAAAGTTGAGGTATAAAAGGCGCACGGTTCTCACCAAAAGGTGAGGGATAACAGGAGCAGGTACTCCCACAGGTGAGGTATAAAGGCGCCAGCTACTGCCAACAGGTGAGGTATAACAGGCGCAGCTACTCCCAACCGGTGAGGGATAACAGGCGCAGTTATCGGGTCCGGGCCACTTATTATTATTATCATCTTCAGAGTCCCCCGACCAACCTGGACGATTCTGATGGGGGTCCCTAACAATCACATATAGTATATAGGGACCCTCCCCCCAGAGTGTAATATACAGTATATAGGGACCACTCCTCCCACAGAGTGTCTATCAGTCCTTCTAGGGACCCCTCCCCCCAGAGCTGTATATACAGTATATAAGGGGACCCCTCCCCCAGAGCGTGTATATATAGTATATAGGGACCC